>NC_134811.1:47939950-47949950 GCF_046742065.1 Oratosquilla oratoria | reverse complement strand
GATGCTTCATAATCAGGTTGAGACGTATGTTTACTTAAGGACGTTTGGTCACATGACGTTCCGTCACCCCGGCCTAGTAACACTTGGAGAATTTTTTACAATTTTATCAATAATAAAATCATCAAATTTATATAATCCTAAACTTACATTAATATTATGGTCAAAGGTTTGCTTAATGTGACTGGATTCGATAATGTTTCTTTCTAATAAAGATCTACAAGAAATTATTACATTAGAATTATCCCAGTCAATAGGATGGTTGTGGTCTCTTGCATGGATAAAAGTTCCAGTGGCCTTTTTATCCATGTAAGAGACCACAACCATCCTATTGACTGGGATAATTCTAATATATATGTATATATATGTATGTATATATATATATATATATATATGTATATATATATATATTATATATATATATGCATATATATATATGTATATATATATGTAATATATATATGTATATATATATGTATATATATATATATATATATATATATATATATATATATATATATATCACTGTCCAGTAATGTCGTTACACATTAGTAATTGCACTAAAAACCCACTATTATTTGGATTTAAGAAAAGAAGGAAATAACGAATTTCCGTATATTTCGATCACTTGCTGTGATCCTCTTCAAACGGAATACATAGACAAGAGAACATACATATCTTATATATAGATGAGAGAGGTAAAGTTAGGGAACATGGACAAGACATCTCATGTGGCATCTATATTGTTACGCGGGTTATGTGGTAAATCGTCCGCATAGTGTAAAAGCGAACGATTTACCACATAACCCGTGTAACAATATAGATGCCACATGAGATGTCTTGTCCATGTTCCCTAACTTTACCTCTCCCATCTGTATATAAGATATGTATGTTCTCTTGTCTATGTATTCCGCTTGAAGAGGATCACAGCAAGTGATCGAAATATACGGAAATTCGTTATTTCCTTCTTTTCTTAGATCCAAATAATAGTGGGTTTTTAGTGCATATATGTATATGTATATATATATATGTATATATATATATATACATATATATATATATATACATATATATATATATATATATATATATATATATGATGAAGGTGGAAAATGAAGTCACGGGTCTAGTTCCGAGTTTCTGAGTTTATTCCTGACCGGTTTCGCTCTATGCTTGAAAGGAATGTGACTCTGGGTTGAAGCTGGCGGTATACATAGTAAGAATAGGTGGGCTCCGTTTTCTTGTAAAATAATTTACAATTTTTAATACAGTGTACAATAATTTACAATTTTTGTAATGTAGCTATTAAACCGTAGATGCCAGTGTGTGTGTGAAATGTTGACCGAGGGTGTGACAGTGTAAGTGGAAGGAATGAGTGGTGTAAAAAATGTGAAAAACCGAAAAGTGTCTCAAGATAACTTATAACATGAAATAATATAATGATAACATATCCAGACAAAATGAAATAGAATAAAATAAAGTAAAATAAAACAAAACAATGTGATAGTTTGAAGTGATGTGACGTCCTATGACATCAGATCGCATATTGTTGTATGACATAAGATATTATAAAAAATATTAGTATTGATACAATTTTACATATGTAGTGTAAATAATGAATAAATAATAATATAGAAACATATCCAGACAGAATGAAAATAATGTGATCATTTTTGGAGTGGTGTAACGTTCTATATGACATCTCATCGTATTTGTTGTATGACATAAGATATAATGCAATATAAACAATAAAATGAAACATAATGGAAAATAATAAATAAATAAATATACATATATTTATGAACTTACCGTTTTACTATACTGGCCAATGGGACACAAGCCTTTTCGTAAACATCTTTGTCTTCCTCAGACAGGGCTCGATTCATTAAGTGTCAGCGGAGGTCATGTGTCCATTAAAGAAGGGCGACTTCAGCAAGACAGAAATGGTGTTCATGGCTCGAGAAGGGGCCCCGCGCGCGATGCGATGACGATGCTATGGTAAAAACTAGTATCAACTAGTATCAACCAGTGGTGATGTTGCCGTCGTCAAACATATCACCATATATATATATATATATATATATATATATATATATATATATATATATATATATATATATATATATATATATATATAATATATATATTGAGACATTGTGAAATGTGGGAAAGGTGGGTGATGAAGACACGAATTGTTTATTTCTAAATAAGCTTGGACCCATATATATATATATATATATATATATATATATATATATATATATATATATATACTGTATATATATATATATATATTATAATATATATATTTATATAATATATATATATATTTATAATAATATATATATATTTATATTTATAATATATATATATATATATATATATATATATATATATAGTGCGCGTTTATGTGTGAGTACACCAAATTGCACCAAATGGTATTATTCAGGAAAGGAGTAACGCTCGTAGGGTCTGTCTCCTACTCCCCAATTATTATACATAGCTTGCGTGTATCTGTGTGTGTGTGCGTGCGTGTGTGTGTGTGTGTGCGTGCGTGCGTGCGTACGTGCGTCTTTAGCGTCCCATATTCACAGAAAGGATTAACGCAAAAAGACTGTGTTCCCTATTTGCCAAATATAAAAAATCCGGAGGCAGAGGCAGCTCGCCATCTTGCCGCTGGCAGGGTCGTCTTCTCCGCCGGTGATTTTTTTTTAATTCTTTTTATGCTAAATTGGTGAAAATGTATTATGAATTAAAAATTATCTATCCTGTTCGAGCGACGTTTTGTGAGATATTCAAGTTAATATGAGGAAAAGTAAATTAAAATTTTGTGAAAATTTATTTTAATTCTTAGTTCATACTAACAGATTTACATGTAATGTGCAAATTAGTAGGAAGGAAACGATCGGAGATTAGTAAAAACTGTAAACCAATTTGAAATTGGAGACGTACAAACCTGATCTTCACCCGCATTGTCAAAAAAAAAAAAAAAAAAAGAGAGAGAAAGATGCAGTGCAAGTGAGGTTGTCCCCTGACACGTGTCCCGAGGTCATTTCAGGTCGTTACCTGCCATGTCATCAAGCTTCCTTTTTCTGTGCCGAGTTCGTGTCATTTTCTGATCACAGGAATTTATCCGGTTAGGCAAAGCTAGGTCGGCAGAGCCTCACAAATTTTGTTTCTGCTCCCTCTCTCCTTCTCTCCCTCCCTCCCTCCCCCCCTCTTTTCTTCCCTACCACCCTCCTTCACTCAGTTATTTCGTCCCACTCTCTCACTCGCTTACTCCCTGTCCCTTTACCTACTCACAGTCTCCTTTTGTGTACCAACGTTTCTACCTCCTCCCTCCCTCATTCCCTCATTCCTTTATTCCCTCCCCCCTCTCTCTGTCTCTCTCTCTCTGTCTATCTCTCTCTCTCTCTCTCTCTCTCTCTCTCTCTTTCTATTTATATCTATCTCTGTTTATCTCTCCCTCCACCCTCTCCCTTCCCCTCCCCCTCTAATATTATCGTTTCCTCCTTCTGGAATGACGTGGGGGATGCTGTCATTAAACGTGTTTTTCCATATTTCTTCGCAGTGATGAACTCTTTCCTACCAAGCTTTATGTGGCTTTGAAATAGTTGGAGTGTTTAACTGGTTATTAAACTCGTATATTTGACCCTTGAGCCACTCAAGTGAACGTACAATTAATAAAAATTTGAGAAACGTTGGCTGGAGACAGCGCCAGTATATATATATATATATATATATATATATATATATATATATATATAATATATGATTTATATATTTATATATATATATGATTTATATATTTATATATACATATATATATAATACACACACACACACATATATATATATATATATATATATATATTGTATATATATACATATATATGCAAATATGTGTATCTACTCTAATAAAGTAGTAGCCTCTGTTTGTTTACGAACTCCTAGGGTTTTGGAGATAGACTCCCATAACCATATATATTCTGATACCCTGTCACTCCAGGTACTTGGATAGCTATATTTCATAAAAAAAAAAAATTGTTAGGGTTAAGGGTTAAAGTTAGGTGGGGTATGGTGTGGTAACGCGCCACTACTGTAGTTTCCCCTTAATGTGCTTGGCATTTTGTGAAAAAAATTACTATGATTAAATAAACCATTGTGTGTGTCCATATTATTCATATTTGTGAAATTAATGTTGCCACAAACTATGATAGCCTTTGTAAGAAGAAAGCATGTAAATCTAAAATGATTGTATAATTTTATTAAATGTTGAAATATTGACTATTTTTATTTTATATTATCGCGGGCGGGCCATTTCAAAAACGTTGAAAGTTTGTGTCAATTCTTCTCTTACGGCCGAGTACCGTTCACCATGTAGTGTTAACAATCCACTACAATGGTTAGGGTAAAGATTATTCACGAATTCCTCCTATGTTTTTGTAGATAGACCCCCTCCTCAAATAGATTTTTTTTACTTACAATTTTATTTTTGTTACCTTTTCCATTGAAGTATATTGATACATGTAACTTTTCTCCACAAATTCTATCAAAATTAAAATGATCATAATTTGACTAGTAAATATATATATATATATATATATATATATATATATATATATATATATATATATATAATAGTGATTATGTGTGTGTGCGTGTGTTCATGTTTGTATGTAATACGTTTTAAATATACTGGTGTTGCATATTTCCCCTTTTGATTTTAAGCTCTTCGCTAAGGAGGTGGGAGAAGTGCCACAGAAATGAATGAAATGGCCTCGTGGCGACAGCCACCCGGCGTGGAGAGGGTCAAGGGTTCTGTTCGATGTTGCCCAAGTTGATTTTGAGCTCTTTGGTAAAAACGATTCTTTCATCACGATTTGGTCTTCCATCCAGTCGCCACGTCTTCGAAATCCGCTGCCTCTTGCAGTCCTCTTTTTTATTTTAACTTTTTATCTATTTTCTCTCTCTCTCGTTCACTCTGACTCTCTCTCACTCTTCACCATCTCCTCCATTCGTTTTGTACCTTCTCCTCTCCATCCTCCTCCTTCTCCTCCTTATCATCTTATTTCCCTTTACTTTAGTACCTCTCATCATCCTTCTCTTCGTCTTATTCCTGTTCTTCTACACTTCTTTCTCTACATGCTCCTCCTACTCCACTTTATCCTTCTCATCTTGTTCTTCTTCTTCCATCGCTTTCTCTTCTTCTTTTCCGCCTTTTCCACCTCCCCCTCTTCTTCTTCTTCTATTCCTCTTTTTCCACCTAGGCCTCCTTCTTCTCCTATATTCCCGAAAGTGTCCTCATGTTCCTCTCTGCCTCCATCATTGGCTGGGAAGAAGTGCCTAATTTTCCCGCCCATTTCACGGAGAAAGAAGGAAAGAAAGAAAGAAAGAAAAAAGTCCGAGGGAGCACTTCCTGTCCCTGCCGGGGAGGAGGAGGAGGAGGAGGAGGAAGCGGAGGAAGAAGAGTATGAGGGAGAGGAAGAAGAGGCGGAAGAAGTGGAGAAAGAAGAGGAAGTGGAAGAAGAGGGGAGGAGGAGGAAGAGAACACACACACACACACACACACACACACACACACACACACACACACACACACACACACACACACACACACACACACACACACACACACACCTACCTACCTACCTACCTACCTACCTACCTACCTACCTACCTCTTCCACTTTCCCACTGGTCCTATATCGTTCTCGTGAAGAGGGTATGCTTATCGTTTTATTTTCATTCTGTTTATATATATATATTTATATATATATATATATATATATATATATATCTATATATATATACATATATATATTATATATATATATATATATATATATATATATATATATATATATATATATATATATATACATATTTTTAATTATTGCTTTCGTCCCGTGGTTTCCTATATCATTCCTATAGATGAGAAGCCTTTCAGTGTGATTTTTTTCTTCTATTCTATCTATTTACATATTTATTTCTTATTACTCATTTGTATTTATATTTCAGTCTATTGGGTTTATAGGGTAGTTTCATCTTTAACCTATTGATATTTAGGTGTTCCTAAAAAAACTGAATTAAATCACATGGCGTTAGCCATGACAAAATATATGAAGTATGTCATTGCAAATGAAAATTCTAATAGCTCACTAGGCTGTGAGGTTCGTACTGACCAGTCATGAGCCAATTTAGCTAAGGTTAGGTCAGGCCAGGTCATGTCAAGTTTACGAGTAAACTTCGCGGAACAATGAAATTTAGATTTACGAAGAAAATAGGCATCAACTGGTTTACCAACAGAGTAATTAATGAATGTAATAGTCTTAGTAACTATGTAGTGAGCGCTGAAACAATTGGTTGTTTCAAGAGAAGAAGAGAAGATTAACTTTATGGATGGGGACGGTAGGTGGTAATGGGCATGGAACTGCCTAGTGTAGGCCTTAGGGTCCATTGCGGTCTCCTCTATTTCTACGTTCTTAAGACTGCTTCGTGTTTCTGGATATTTTGATGAGATACAACGAGGTCACGTATGGTGTGACGTGATTATTTGTAAATGATGTTGGACAGGAATGATTACAATGATGATGATGGCGACGGTGTCATTATAAAACATGGTTTGGCGCCACCCAAGCGTTTTGTCACGTGTGACGTCACCTTGACGTGACATCATCGTAATATGATGTCACTTAGCGTGACAATCTTGATGTGACTGTGACGTCACCTTATTGTGACGTCACACACGTAACGTTACATCACTGCAATTCACTTAAGCAGAAAACTTTTTAATGTGACGTGATGCCCTTATGTCGGGTCGTGTTTGGTTGATTATGGTTAGTCGATGTGGTGACGCTGTCTTGCGGGGTGAAATAGCGGGGACAGTCACACAGCACTACTATCATATACCTATCGTAACACATCTTCTCCATCCTCGTATTATCTTTCAATTACCCTTGGTGGGCGTCCCCCTGTGCCAATATCCCGTAAGTTTCCCGCCTTCCCAGTGGGAGCATGGCACCTCTGATTTAATGACACGCCTACTTCCGATGAGAGTGCCACGTACTCCCTGTACTATAGTGCCAAGATCGACTCTCAGTAGGGCCATGTCATGTCTATGAAACTTCAATGCCACGCCCACCTCCCTCAGGTGCCACGCCCATCTTCCTCAGGTGTCACGTCCACCTTCAGGTGCCACATCCACTTCCCTCACTTGCCACGCCCACCTTCCTCAGATGCCACGATCACCACCTTCAAATGCCACGCCCACCTCCATGTGCCACGCCCACCTCCTCCTAATGCAACATTCCATTTCTCCGTAATTAATTCCCACCTTCAAATGCCATGTCCATAACCCTCAATTGTTCCATCCCTTTCCTCTATAGTGCCACACCCACCTCCCTCAGATGCAACGCCCACCTCCCCATAGTACCCCACCCATGTTCCTGAAATACCCAGCCCACCTCCTTCAAGGGCTCTCCCCCTTGCCCACCACCCCCCACCCCGGGATGCCAAGTCCAGATACCCTCATGGAGTGCCACGGCCGACCCCGCAGTGGCACCGTCCCTCACTGAGGCCGATGTTCGTGACTGGGGTCGACCGCATCGAAGGCCATCAGGAGCTCCTCCTCGCCTGTCGTGTCCCACAGTGGTGGTGGCGGTGGAGTGGGAGGAGGAGGAGGAGGAGGAGGACGAGGAGGAAGGGAATGAGGAAGAAGTGATATAATCTCACCTAAGTAACGTCACATCGCCTTAGTGACGTCATATCGCCTCAATGTCATCACTTAGACCTGGTGACGCGTGACGTATCGTGGATCATGGTTGAATGGGTGCCCATTCGGGTGTGAAACGTTGACACTGGCTACGTCGGTGACGTCGTGAAATGTTCCACTAAAGCTGAATAGATTCGTCTGGTGTTAACCAGGGTAAGTTTTCTAAAGTGTTCAAAAGGCTTTGGAGTTTTCATTAATATATCTTTTTTTCTTGATTTTCGCAGCTGATCATTGGGTACATGATTTGTGTTTTTATTTTCAATATCATGTACGAGTTTCTTTCTATATACACAAACACATGGCGCTGTGGTTAGAGCTCTCGCCTGCCACTACGGCGGTCCGGGTTCGACTCCTGCCCAGGGCTGAAATAATTTCTGTATCGCTTCGCTGCGGGGTGTTACTCCAACTCTCGTGGGCGGGGAGTTGCGTGTGTGTGAGTATAAGATCACAGTATTACCCATAGATATACGAGCTCTGAGCTCTCATCTGGGAAGTTAATGACTGTCGATCACGAGTCCAACACGTGATCCAAGAGCATGGTGAATCACACACCTATATGTGTGTGCATATATATATATATATATATATATATATATATATATATATATATATATATATACACACACACACACACACACACACATATATATATATATATATATATATATATGTATATATATATTGTGTGTGTATGTGCAAGTATGTAATGATATGTAATGTAATATGTATATCTTGTCATTGCTTGTGCTTCTGCTTGTGTGTCTACTGGCTAGTGATTCTCAGTAGGGTCGGCGGGTGGCGGCGGCGGCAGTGGCAACGGTGACTGTTGGAGGTGGGGGGGGGGGCTTCGTCCTTCCATAGCTCATGCCACTGCGGCCCTTCACTCTTTACCCTCCCTCCCTACCTCCTCCTCCTCCTCCTCCTCCTCCTCCTCCTCCTCCTCCTCCTCCTCCTCCTCCTCCTCCTTTTCCTCGTCCTCCTCCACCTCCTCGTCCTCGTCCTCCTCCTACTACTACTACTCCTCTTCATCTTCGTCCTCCTCCTCTCCTCTTCGTCTCCCTTTCTCTTCGGCATCCAGCCACCGCAGTGTCGGTATTGACCCGCCTTTACTGCTGTTGCCTAGACAGCTGCTGCTGCTGCTGCTGCTGCTGCTGCTGCAGGAGCTTCTGCTGCTAGTGATGATGATGATTCTACTGCAGATGGTGGAAGTGGAGGTGGCTATAGTGAAGGGTGGTTTCAGTTGGGCGGAGGTAGTAGTAGTCAAAGTGGGGCTCGATGTGATGTGGTTCTGGTGTTGAGGGCAATGGTGATGGTGGTGTTGGAGGTGGTGGTGGTGGTGGTGTTGAAGGAACCGTTCGACCAGCGATCAGGAGCGGGATCCCGCATGATGTCTGGTCTGCCACTACATCGCCGTCGCCGCCGCCGTCACCAAGTTCCTCGATGGTCTCCTCCCCGCGGAATCGGTCGCGATGGTGGTCCATTCCCCCTCCCTCTCCCTCTTCCCTCTCTTGCTCTCGTTCTCATTCTCGTTCTCGTTCTTCGTGGTGTCGAACTCGTCTCGTCTCGCTTGCTCGATTCCTGGCTCGCTGGCACGGAAGCCAAACCGTCAACAAGTTTGGCCTGACTTCTCCTGACGAAGGGGCTGAAGGAGGAGGAGGAGGAAGAGGGATGGGAGTGCAAGGAGCAAAGGGACGAGGACGAGAAGGAGAAAGGGTGAGGAGGAGAACGAGGAGTAGGAAGAGGAGAGTGAGAATGAGAAAGACGAGGGCGAAGACAAGAACAAAAACGATGATGACGAGAAGAGGAAGCAAAGGAAGGAAGAGGAGGGAGGAGGAAAAGAATGCGTTGACGAACATGAATTCTTTTTCTCTTTGGGACTCGCTTGGCAGCGATAAGATATACCTCCTAGGTTCCTCCTCTTCCTCTTTCCTCTTTCCTCTTTCCTCTGAGGGAAAAAGGTTTATACAGAGGAACGCTCTAATGCCATGGCACACTTTGTTTACTCTATTATGGCGAGCCTCGGATGATTTTATTCAGCTGAGTGTAGGTTGTGTAGGGGCCTGATCGATCCCAAATGTGAATAAATTAAATCGCCTGTTTTAGCCAGAATGAAACGAGAAATGTGCCGCGGTTTTTGTCTATAGGGTTAAAGGTATTAAATGGCTTGAAATGTACACACGCACGCGCGCACTCGCACCTATAAACGTACACACAATCACATGCATATAGA
>NC_134811.1:47932450-47934950 GCF_046742065.1 Oratosquilla oratoria | reverse complement strand
TGTCTAGCCCACGCGGTTACACCTGTCGCGCCATCCACATACACGTGCCTATGACAATGCGACCCTGCTTGACCCGACCTTACGTAATCCACTGCAATTATGTAATTATGCACCACGGGTACCCGTACGGCATATATATCATCTGGCCGCATGTAAAATCGGTTCAGTTATACCTTAGTGATAAAGAAGACGAACTCACGAGCACTCGTTTCTTCTCACCGTAGCTCACAGCGGCTACAGCCTAACGATGTAAAAGCTGTCAGTAGTCACCTCATCAAAAACTCTCAGCGATCTCCGTCACCGTTCCCCGTCATCGTTACATCATCCTAGGAAGGGCGACTCCTCATCTCCTCACTCCACAGCCCTTTCAGAGGCGCCTGTGTACATCCAAAGTTCGTATAACAAACTCTCATGCTATAAAACAAACATAATGTCGCTGGAGGGGAATGAGCGCGTGGCTTTATTTATCAACTTGTTTATTTGTATTTGTTTTTACTTTTCGATTGTTGATTGGCGAGTGAAAAAAGTAGTGTTGTTCAATGTAGTTCCTCTTCCTCCTTCCCTCCCAGTCCTTCCCTATCGATCTCCTTTTCTCAACAACGAAAATAATTTATCAAGAGGGATGCATAGGTTATGACTTATGATGGTGTAGTGCTAGTACTAAGCACTCTGTTCATAATTACCGTGTGAACATTTTGTAATGTTGAAGCTAATTCATCTCACGGTAGAATGAAAATGAGGAGAATGAGGCAAAGGGAGCGCGGTAGTGAAAGAGCAGATCTGTGGTTCGGGTCAGCGCGTAAGGGCAATGGAGGGCACAACATGATCTTAAACCCACCAGGTACCCCGACAACGGCTGTCATGCTTATACATCTCGCTGAGCAGGGAATATCCGAAAAATATGAAAAAAGAAATAGATGAAAGGCTGACAAAGTAAAAATACTCAAATCAAACAAGCAAGGACTATTTCATTTTCTTGAAGAAGATTCCTTTGGTAGCCGGTGGGGGGAGATAGGAAGAAGAATAATAAAGACGTGAACACAGTAAAAAAAAAATTGAAGTTTCTATTTGAGGGGAAAAGGAATTGTCATATTTTTTCCTTTTCTCATTTTTCAAAGCCTTTCTTTCGAATACAAAATGGTCTCCGAAACCATGATGAAATTCCTTGGATTCTCTTGCCACGGAAGTAAGTAAAGTTGTCTGGCTGCAGCTAGAATGAACAGTGAAAGGACAACCCGGTATAAGAGTTTATTGAGGTTGGTGACTCTCATATATTTGAATATAATCGCCTGGAGGCAGCCATATTAGAAGGAAAAGTGCCACACCACACAGCAAGGCTCCAACAGGCACATTCCATTTTCTATGTCTCCGTTTCTTAATGTTAAACTTCATCAACAACAACAACTAAAACACCAACAATGATAGTGATAATGAGAATAATATTAATAATAGCATGATAATGATGTTCATAATGATTTCGTCATCACTGTTACCATCACTAATATTACAAGTATTTTGATAAATATTTTTCATTATTTTCATTATTAACGGCAATAAAAAAAAAATCCAGGCCGCTTCACTCCACGTTGAAATGACGGCAACGTCGCTAGGCTTCACATATTTTGTGTTCTAATGATTAAAAAGGATGAGGGACAGGCTCAAGAACACACACACACACACACACACACACACACACACACACACACACACACACACACACACACAGAATGTACATGCTAAAGGTAATTTGTTTACCCACTGTATACTTAATGGGAATTATTTTCTGGTAATTTTATATGGGATGTAGGGGGGACATGTATTTCTACCCAGTTTATAGTTAGGTCGTATATTTCTTGTAGTTGGAAGTATTGTGCTTACAATATTATATAATGTATTGTATTCTTAACATTATGTAAATATGTGCAAGTAAGTACCTCTGTATAGAGCCATCTAGCAGGTTTGTACTAATGGATTTGTATTCCCGCGCGATTGAGCGTGCCCACGCTGTGTGAAGGCAGTACATTTGTGGTTGAGGGCACACGCTCGTGCCATACTTTTGTGTAGATAATAATTGTGTCATCGTGTGATAACTTTAACCAACCATTACATTCTGTCCCCCAATTCTCCCTTTTTCTCCTCTCTCCCTCTTCCTCTTCCTCTCTCTCACTTTCTATCTCTTCTCACCTCTCCTTTCTCCCGTCTCTTTTTTCTCTCTCTTCTCTCTTTCTTGTCTCCTCTCTCTTCTCCCCTCTCCTTTCCTCTCTCTCTCGTCTTTCTTCTTTCCCTTCTCGTCTCTCTTTTCTCCTCCGTGAATGTAATCTAAGATTTGGATATTATGGAGATGAGTTATGAAGGAAGAAAGTGAAAAAAGAAAAAAAAAAAAGGAATGAAATCAAATATTCCCTGAGATGAATAAATCGTTGGATGATGATGGAGTGAAAAAAGAGAGGTAGTCATGTTTGCATTGAAAAATATTTATATTCTTTTGTTTCCCTCTTGT
>NC_134811.1:47907450-47927450 GCF_046742065.1 Oratosquilla oratoria | reverse complement strand
TCCACTTCTTCCTTGTGTTCCGGAACTCCTGCTACTGACGTAGGCCCACTTCGGAGGTATATCAGCTCTTGTAGCGACACCAGTGTCGCAACCGTTGTCGTGAAGGGTGTGTGGTGTACATGTACCCCACAAGCATTCTAGCATCGGTGTAAATTGTATGCGTTAGGAGTTGGAGTGTATAGGACCTGACGCTGGTATTGACAGGCCAGAAAGGGTCACCGCAATTAGGTCGCGTCCGGTCATGGCGCCGGGTCAGTCCCGTGTATATATATACCGCCTTAGTCAGTTAGTTCTTCACTGTACTCAACTTATTACGCGTCACTAGACCATCGCGGTCAGTCTCCCACTTGGGGACCACACCACGTCTGCCTCAGACACACGTACTTTCACTAGAATAAAGTATGCAAAGGAGACCGCGCCACGCTCTCTACCTACATCACCTAACCCAAGTAACACACATATGTTACATGTGCATCTGTCATTGGGCCACCTCTGTATGGAGCCTCGATGGCTTACCATTTTTTGTTTTACCTGTGTGTGTGTGTTTGTGTGTGCGTGTATGAACTATAGTGAGTAACAGTGATAAAGCATGAAGGCCGACAGAGAACTTTCGGTCCATACCGTATCGAAAACTTTTTTCCAATTTCAGGCGATCAGCTTGTATGCCTATGAGGTAGACACCCAGAAGCCAACTATTGGTGGAACAATAAGAAAAGAGTAAGAAAACGGTATTATTGTCGACAAGGTATATCACTTGTTTTCGTGTCCACCTGTCCGTTGGGACCCTCTCCTCTGGGTCCGGAGGGTGGGGGGTAAGAAGTGTGAAGTGACTCTGACCCGTGAGGAATTTTCTGTCGACGTCGTTCGGGAACTCTGCCCAGAAGGCGAAATTTACGGGCGACGTCTCCAAGAACGCGGGAGAGGGGCGGAGGGTGGGTTGGATGTTGCAGGCCACGTGTCGGAGACTTAAAGAATTATATATATATATATATATATATATATATATATATATATATATATATATATATATAATATATATATATATATATATATTTATATATATATGTATATGTATATATATATATGTGTATATATATATATATATTATATGTATATATATGTAATATATGTATGTATATATAATATATGTATATATATATATGTATATATATAATATATGTATGTATATATATATGTATATATATGTATATATGTATGTATGTATATATATTATATATATATATGTATATATATATATGTATATATATAATATATATATGTATGTATATATGTATGTTATATATATATATATATATGTAATATATATGTATGTAATATATATATATATATATGTATATGTATAAATATATATGTATATATATGTATATATGTATGTATATAATATATATATATATATATATATATGTATAGGTGTATGTATGTAATATACATATATATATATATATATGTATATATATACATATATATATGTGTATATATATACATATAAATATATATGTTTGTATATATAATATATGTATATATATATATATATATATATATATATATATATATATATATATATATATATATATATATATATATATATATATATATATATGGGGAGGTGGGTGTTTTGGTTTGTTCGGTTTAGTAGACGGTAGCCTTCCCCTCACTCTAAAGAAAAAAGATAGAAACCAATAAACAGGCCCTGCCTGCTTGGACTTGAAGCACAAGTAGAAATTCTCGGTTGCTGTTGCAAATCGAACTTGGGTCCACGGTAGCGCTGTTGAAGCCATGCGGCCACTCGACGCGACCGGCGTGGCGGAAGAGGAAAAAATTGGGCGACATGTTTAGCGGAAAGGTTTGGCAAAGAGCGCCAGCGAGGACGACACCGTTCTCCACTCGCCCAAAAATCTATTTCAGTTTTTATTTTTATTTTCTGTCTCTCTTTCGCGCTCTCTTTTTTCTCTCTTTATTTCGTCTTTTTCTGTGTTTATTTTTTACTTAATTTCGCAATATCAGTCGGGTACCGTCTGTACATATATTTTGTTCTGGCTACCTTTACACTTGTGTAAAGAGGGCTCCAACAGGAAGGAAATACAATTTTTATAATATACATACATACATACATATATATATATATATATATATATATATATATATATATATATATATATACATACAAAATGTGTGCATCTGCGTACGTGTGTGTGTGTGTAGGAGCATACGCGTGTATGTGTTTATAGACACATAGGACTGGCTCCTCCATTGCGGCAGTGTGTGTGTGTGTATGTGTATGTATGTGTGTACTGAACACAACTCACGTTGCCGTATTTCAGCACTGCAGGGCTCTCGGCCCTGTTCTGGAACACCGCGGCCATGCGACAGTGGCACTTGGCACTATCAGTGCCAGGCTGTGGCTGTGGGTCATGGTTGTGACTGAGTTGACTGATATATATTGTTGTTGTAGGTTGTTATCGCGTTTTCTTCTTCTTCATCTGTCCTTTCTTCCTCCTTTTTTGTATTGTTCTCGTTCTTTTCTTTATTTTTTTTCTATAAAATCCATTAGCTTTTTCCCTTACTTTACCTCTTTCTTTCTTCTTCCATTTCTTTTTCCTCTTTTTCTCTTTCCTTTTCTTTCTCTTTTTATTTTTCTTCTTCCTCCCTTTCCTTCTTTTTTCTTTTACTCCTCCTCTTTTTCCCTCCTCCCTTACCTCCTTCCTTTCCTCCATCCCCCCTACCTTTATTCATTGCTTCTTTCATTACTTCCTCCCCTCCTTCCTTCCGTCCTTTCTCTCTCTCTTTCTTCAACCTTTCTCTCCCTCCCTCCCTCCCTCCCTGCCACCTTCTTTTTCATGCGTAGGGGGCGGGGGGGGCGTGTCCTTGAACCTGGCCCCGCCCTCTGCAGTCCTGGCGTGACCACACCACAACTTGTGACGTAGGCTCTTGGGCCTGTAGACAAGGGCAGGTGTCGCTCAAGGTCACTTGGAGGAGCAGGTGTTGCCAGGGGCACTTCGGAGGGGCAGGTGACCCCTTTCGAGGGACAGCCCCCCCCCCCCTCTACCCGCACCTACATCAATGTATTTAGGTGGAGGGGGTCTTCTTGCGCGTAGACTGAGACTTACAGGCTGTAGATGGGCTGTCAAACACCTTCATACCTACGGGGGACCCCCCCCCCCCGAAGAAAAATTAAATCGCATGGCGACAGCCAGAATAAAGTGTTTGCTTTGTCACCTCGCCACTGAGGCCTCGATTTGGGCAGTCTGCCCGTGCAGAGTGATGCACACGAGGGTGGGTACTGTGCTGGAGCGAAAATAGTCGTTTCCTTGGCTTAAACGGAAAAAATTGTGTCAACATCTTACCATGTTTTATTCTCAGTATTCATATTGTCGTCATCTCCTTTTCGTATTTTTTCATATGCCCATCAATTTTTTTTTTTTTTTTTTTTTTTATCTTCTTTTTCGTCATTGTCTTTTTTTGTTGCTATTTTATTTTAGAGGATAAAAATGAGAAAGAGGAGAAGGAAGAGGAGAAAGAGAGAAAAGGAAGAGGAGAAAGAGAAAGAAAAGGAAGAGGAGGGGAAAGAGGAAGAGAAGAGAAAGAGAGTAAGAGAACGAAAAGGACGGGGAGCAGAGGCAAGACGAAGGTACTCGTTCAGTAGAGAAATCATTGTTATTTTTCTCTTATTATTATACAGATATATTTTTTTCGCTCTTGAAATTCAATAGACTTTCGATGGGCGCCTGATCTCGAGTGTTATTTTGTTTCTGTTCTCGTCGTCAAGGCTTTGTCTTCGGAAGGCACTTGTTCCTCATTGTTGAGGCCATCAGATAGGATGTGGAAGGTCGCTTGTGTTTGTGTTATGTGTGCGTGAGCGCTTATATGTGTGTATGTGTGTTTGTGTGTGTGTGTGTGTGTGTGTGTGATTGTGTGTGTGTGTGTTTGTGTGTGTGTGTGTTTGTGTGTGTGTGTGTTTGTGTGATTATGTGTGTGTGTGTGTATGTATGTGTGTGCGTGTGTGTGTGTGTGTATGTGTGTGTGTTTGATGATTTGCAGACCATCATGTTTGTCCGTGCTTGCTTGAAAGCGTGAGTTACCCAGCTCAATAAGATATATCAATGAGTGATACTTATTTGCTTGCTTGAGTTTGTACAATTTAATGGCACACTAGAGCAAGAGAAATTAGAGAGAGAGAAAGCGATGGGGTGGCGTTAATATGTAAAGTGAACGAAGAGAGTGAGGCAAGAATTCACGCATCATTTGTGTATAGTAACACATTGGTCGGGCACTGTGAGGTGGTTGAGACCAGAATGCCACCACTGCCACCACCAAGAACAAGAACAACAGCAACAACAACAACAACAACAACAAAAGCAGCATCAACAACAGCTGCAATAACAGTAACAACAGCAGCAGCAACAACTGCAAGAACAACAATAATGACAACAGCAATAATAATAATAATAATAATAATAATAATAATAATAATAATAATAATAATAATAATAATAATAATAACAACAACAAAAACCTCATGTAGCCGGAAAGTTGGGGTCCGATATTTTGTCGAAAACGATCAAATCCGAGTGAAACCTGCTGAAAACAAGCGAAACCGGCTAATATGTTCCAATAAAAGGTGTTGAAATTCTGAAATAATCTACTGGTGATAAGTAAATGTTACTCAGCTTTTCAAAAATGTGATCCTTTTTTGCCTAACTGCTTTGTTCATGAGATATTGACCAGTCTCGTGATATCCACCAAACCGCTTAAAACCCTAACATAATCATAACCTAACCTAACCAAACCTCACCATTAGAAGGACCAGATCAAAATACACCTACACAGCAGTTTCAGCAGGATAAGACAACATTAAGTGGGAAGGTTTTTGTGGGTTTCGCAGGCTTTGGTCGGTTTCGATAAAACTTCAAACACAGTTCCAAGCGAGCGGCGGATGTGGTAATGGTGGAAGAGGCAGCGGCAGCGGATACTAAGGATTAGGATGAGGACAAGTCGAAGAAGCATCAAGAGGAAGAGGAGACGACATACTGGACTGTGGCTTCGGAGGCGATCTGAAAACGTTTCTGTTTTGGTGCAGGAGGAGAAGACCTGGCGTCACGCCCCATGACTTCGTTGCGCTCTCCTTCAGGAGGCTCGTGAAGGAGTCTTGAGTCGTTTTCTGGGAGCGGATGTCACACGCACGGAGCGAGGGTGAAATGTACTTAGTATGGAAGAGCGGGAAGTAGAGAACATACAGAAGTGTGCAATTGAACTGTTCGTAGAAGGCCGAGAGTGAACAATTCCATTTCCACGGCTCACTTTAGATATTTCGTTCAGTCAAGAGCCGGGCGATTTTATTCGCCTCCAGGAACTGGTAACAGTGTGGTTGATATTTGTCTCTTAGATATTTTTCAGTCTGAATAAAATCATTGACGTTTGCCACGGCAGAATTGTTCAAAGGTATCGAAAATATATTGAAAGGTATTGAGGTGTTATTCAAGTGGTACTGGAAGGTATTGTAGTTGTATTGAAAGGTATTGAATTTACATAATTCAGCACGAGGTCTTCGTCCTCCCCAACTGAATAAGATCGTCTGGTGACAAACAGAACAAAATCCATAAAGAACAGTGTCTTCATAGCGAAGGGGGTTGTTTGAGGTAATCTTAACTCCTTAATCTTGATGTCCTGATCACAGCTGATTTATATTGCCTGACGACTGTCGGAATAGAATACAAAAAGGTGGGAACGAAGCTAAAGGGTTTAGGGACTATAAACGGAAGGAAGAGATCCTTCGCCCAGAAGATTGGATGGCGAGGGACGAGCTATTTGATCCCACAGACCGGCGGCTGTGGCAGGCTGGGTGATTGGGGAGGGGGAGGCGTAGGGTTTGGTGGTAGGGTGGACGGGGAGAAGAGGAGGGGTCGGAGCGGATTAGCATCTGTCTCTTTTTCTCCATCATTGTCGGTGTGTGTGTGTGTGTGTGTGTGTGTGTGTGTGTGTGTGTGTGTGTGTGTGTGTGTGTGTGTGAGAGGGAGAGAGTTTGTGTGTTTTTCTGTCTGTCTTTCTATTTTCTTTGGTTTTTAGATGTTGCAGAGAAGCGGAAAAAACTACATCCATTTGATGCAGTTTGATGGAGAAAAGAGTTAATGGAGAGGATATTTCAAAATGAGTGTGTATGTAAGTTTGATAAAAGCGCATGAGAGGGTACAAACATGAGAAAGAGGAGGAGGAAGAAGACAAGAAGAAGGGGGGAGAAGAAAGAAAAATGTATGAGAAGGAAAAGAGAAAGATGAGAGGGAAAACGGTAGGAGGAGGAGGAGGAGGAGAAGAGTATGGAGGAGGAAAAGGAGGAGGAGGAAGGGGTAAAGGACCAGGAGGAAGGAGGGCGGCAGCAATAAAACCAAGAGGAGATAAAGGAATCCATCTCTGTGGTGAGGAAGAGGAAGCGACCGAGGAAGCGATAGATGGAAGTCGAATGAAGGCGCAGACCAGGAGGATCCACGCGGAGAGAAGAGGAGGAGGAGAAAAAGATCTATAGGGGAGGAAAAGAGGTGGTGGTAAGAGATGGGCAAAAAGAAGAAGAAAAGGAGGAAGTGGTAAGAGAGGAATAAGAGGAGGAGGAGGGAGAGGAAGAGGGGGAGGGAAAGTGGATGAGGAGGAGGCGGAGGGGATTGAGGGGTGAGGAAGTGGGGAAGGGAACGGTCAGAGTGGTAATGTAGATGGAGGAGTAGGAGGGGGAGGAGTGAGCTATGAAGAGGAGAAGAATTGATAATGATACTACTGATAAAAAACGAGGATGAAAGTGTAATAATAATTGTGTTGACATTTACTGAGAAGTGAACATATTTTTCGTTTAAGAGAGAGAGAAAGGGAGGCGGGGAGGAGAGGAAACATACCGTGAAGAGAAAGTTTTTAGAGAATCAGAAAAAGAAAAGAAAAAGAAAATAAGAATAGCTGGACCGGACAAGAGAGCCTACGATGGGCTGACTTTGCCAAGAGGATCAGGAAGAGGAGGAGGAGCTGGAAGAGAGAGGGAGGAAGGGAGTAGGTGGTGGTGATGATGGTGATGGAGGGGGTAATAGTGGTGATGACGAGTACGGCGGTTGTAATACAGGTTGTGCCAGTGGTGATGATAAAGTTGTGGTGATGGTGATAGTCGTGATGATAGTGATGTACTGGTGGTGAGAAAGGAGAAATTGAAAGCTTTGGCGCCCTTGATGGTGGCGATGGAAGAAGAAGAGGAGAAGGAAAAGTAGGAAGAATAGGAAAATGAGGATGTGGTCTTCCTAACTCCCCTACGCGATAGCATCGCCGTGGCATCATATGGCTGGACAAGGAATTTATATGTTGTATAGAAATGGCTGGCCTTCAGCTTCATATTACTAATGTGTAGGTTAAGTTCTTATTGCGCCTGTACTACAGGCGCAATAAGGACTACAGGGATTTGTATCCTTATGAAAACACAATCTCGGCCCTGTCGAGCCATGTTTCTGTGAGGCTGTCTTCTTCACTACTTTTGAGTACATCGGCTGTATATATAAACACCCGGGTTCTGTTACCAGGCCCCAGTCCTTCTCTGTGTTTGTAGCGCGGCCTCACGGTCAACTCTACGGCCGGCCGAAGGGCCGACCGGCCCAGAGGTCGACGCTCGCACTAACCAGAATAAAGCTAATAAACCAAGCAGACCTTCATTCTCGCTCCCACTGCCTTGACACTATAGGTACACAGTAACACACTGCTTTGTTACAAGGAGGTCCAGAAGTGAGTGAGAGACTGAGTGAGTGGGGAAAGGAAGTGAGGGAGGGAATATGGGGGAGGGGTAGTCTTGGGATGACGTCGATGGAGGCCAGCGACTGTAAATGGATGTGGTTTGCAGAAGCGATGGGAACCTGCCGGTTGTTCACTCTGACGAAGAAGAGAAAGAGCTCTGCTCTTTGCCAAACTGCCTCGGTCACTACAGGCTGTACTGTACAGAATTTATGGCGACATCTTTCGGAAGAGGAGGAGAAAGAGTAAGAGGAAGGGGAGGAGGAGGGAGAGGAAAAAAAGGAGGAAACTGAGGAGTAGGAATAGAAGAAAGAGGAGGAAGACGAAGAAGAGGAGGAGGAGGGAAGGAGGAATAGAAAGAAAAGGAGTAGAGAGATGAGGATGAGGAGTAGAAAGAAGAAAATGAGAAGGAGAAGTAGAAGGAAGAAGATGAGGAGGAGGAGGAGAAGGTGAGGAAAGAAGAGGCGGAGTGAAGAAAGACAAAGAAAGAGTGTGGATGGAGTGAATTTAAGGCGAAGACCGAGGATGAGATGGATGGTGGGGAGGGGGCCTTGGATAAAGGGGAATGTCTGTTGAGCGGAGAAGGGAGAGGGTATGAGATAGGTGTGGCGAAGAAGGAGGGTCGCCATGTAATGAAACGGTGGTGGTAAACCAGTGTCGGCTATCGGACCCTCCCTGCTGCGGAGGTCCTGCTGTGTCTTGCTTCTATCCCAAGCAGTGGGCGGGGGACAAGGATGGCCCCTCATCCTCAAGGAGCTAAGACAAAAGGGAAAACAAATGGATGGGAGTTGAGTGGTTGTGGGATGGGTGAAGGGTGGAGGGTGGATGCAAGTCTTGGCTGACGACTTCCCTTATGAAAGGGAAGAGACCCTTTGGTTGATGGATAGCAAGATGAACTGTTTTAAATAAACTTGTCGGCAACTTTCACTTTCATATGAACATTTTTATTCTAATATTTTTTATTCTGTTCATATCCATTGTATTTTATTTTATTCCATTCTATTCCATCTTACTTCATTCTAATATTTGTGAACACAAAACTACGTGTAGGCTGTTCAAATCGAGGCCTGTTGGCATTGTAACATTACGTGAACGTTACTTGGACTATGGTGCCGAGGGAGTGAATGAAGCTCAAGTTTGTTTGTTAGCTTTATTCTGGTTAGTGCGAGTGTCGACCTAGGCTGGGTCGGGCGGTCAGTCTCCGAGGCGACCCGACCGCAAAGTTGACTGCGTGGGACCTTGGGTCGCGCTCCGCTGAGTTACAGGTACTGTAGAGACTGCCCGTGGAGACCAAAACCTGGCTCCTTATATACACAGCCGACGTACTGAAAAGTAGCTAAGGACACATCCTCGCCGAAACATGGCTCGGCAGGGCCAAGGTTGTGCTTTCATGAGGATACAAATGCCTGTAGTACAGGCGTAATATGGACTTAATCTACACAATAGTAATATAAGGCCGAAGGCCAGCTGTTTCTACACAGCATATAAATTCCTTGTCCATCCCATTTCTGCAGCGACGATACTACTATAAGCCAAAATGTCGCGTAGACGCTCATGTGGGGGAATCTGTTTGCCACAGCATTATAACTTGGTATGAGGGAGGGGAGGGTGAGGAGGGGGGTACATCATATTCACCGGGGGTAGTGTGGTGGGAGGGGGAGGGAGGAAGGGGAGACGTGACGGGCGCTGAGATAAGGTGTGGCGTGAAAGTACGTGACGAGACAGGACAGGCCTTGAAGGAGGAGGAGGAAGAAGAAGAAGAGGAGGAATAGGAGGAGGAGGAGGAGGAGGACGCCTTGGCAAAGGAATAGAAATCCTCGGGAGATGATAAGGAGGGAGGGGGAGGAAGTAGTCGGGAGGATGGGAGGGACGGAGGGAGGAAGGGAGGGACGGAAGGAAAGTGAAGAGAGGGAGTAGGAGGATGGGGAGAGGAATTGGGTATGAGGAGGGAGGGAGTAGGAAGGAAGGGAGGGGAGGAAAGAGAGTTAGAGAGGGAATAAGAGAATCTCATTGGTTAGAATTAAATATCTATACATTTAGTTTAAACAATGTATCAGGCATTATAAGCCCTTACTATGACGCTCTTGATTGATATTGTTGTGTCGAGGGACAACAGGCGATTTTATGTAACTGAGGGAATGTCCTTTGGATTGAAAGACGACTTAATTGATTGAGACCCTCTCCAAGGGGGGGTGGGGTGTCGATCCTCCTGAAATACTTAAAATCACCTGTTCTTGTCCCTAACAAAATGCATATATTCCTGTACCGGGCAGATATGTGAGACAGACACGTGGGAACTTAGGAACAAAGAAAGGTGGAAGAATGGGACAAAGATAAAAAAAAGATGGAGAAGAAGAGCGAGAGAGAGAGAGACAGAGTGCGGGAAGTGAAAAAAAAGCAAGAAGAAAAGGAGAATTTACTTGTAGAACCGGGGAATAGAGGAATGGAGAAAGGGGAAGGCGGGCAAGGAATGGATTGGGAACTATATTGAGAAAGAGAGAGAGAGAGAGAGAGCGAAGAAGGTGAAGAGGAGCAGCCAGAGGTGTAAAGGAGGAGGAGGAGGTAGTAGAAGATTTACTATGTGAGTGATAAATCACGTTTACAGGAAGTCTTTGCACACACACACACACACACACACACACACACACACACACACACACACACACACACACACACACACACACACACACGTGTGTGTGTATATATATATATATATATATATATATATATATATATATATATATATATATATATATAGAGAGAGAGAGAGAGAGAGAGAGAGAGAGAGAGAGAAAGAACTTGGCTTATGGTAATCAAGAACCAAAGTACAAAGAGTGGTCACTCATGTTCTTTGAGGGAAAGTAGGAGAGAGAAAGAGAGGGACGGAGAGAGAGAGAGAGAGAGAGAGAGAGAGAGAGAGAGAGAGAGAGAGAGAGGAAATCAGGGTGAGCGGGACTTGAAAATATATGGGCGGAGAGGAGAGGCAGAGACAGGGCAAGAGAAAGTAAAGGGAAGTGTAAAGGAATCCTCGGAAGAGGAGAGGAAGAAATATGGACATAGGGCGAGGAGGAGAAGAGGGCGAATTCAGAGAGGGTGAATAAGGGGAGCGGGGAATTACGTAGAAAGGGGGAAGAGGGGAAGGGAGGCGTTCCCTGGAGTTCTTTCAGGACGGAAATGGAGAGTAGTAGTGGAAGGGGCTCCACAAAAGGGATTAGGGAAGTGGGGACTAGTTGTTGTGGAGGATGGATGGAGAGGGAGGAGAAAGGGAAAGGGAGAGGTGAGGAGATCAGTTGGTAGAGGGAGATTGGAGGAAGTTACAAAAAAAAATGGAGGCGAAAAAAGGGATAGAAGGATAGAGGGGATGAGGTAAACAAGTAAGGAAAGAAGGTAGGAAGGAAAGGAAGGGACTAAGGGAGGAGGGAAGGAAGGAAGGAAGGAGAATGTTTGAAGGACCGGAAGGGAATTGAGATATTGTAAAGGAGGAAAGAAGCTATGTAGGAGAGAAAGAAAAGATTAGACAGGAGAGTAAGGAGGAGAGAGGAATAAGGAGAAGAATGAGGAGAGAGGAATAAGGAGAGGAATGGGGAGAGAGGAATAAGGAGAGGAAGAGGAAGGTGAAGGAAACGCCAAAGAATGAGGACAGGAATGGAGGAGTTCAGTAGTGAGAGGAGAAGAAGAAAGTTAAAGAATAGGTGGAGAAGATAAAGAAAGATATGATGGGTGAAGAGGAAGGGAAACAGGGGCAAGAGGAGATTAGACGTAGAGGAGGGGAAGGAGTCTATAAAGAAGGAAATGAAGAAGGAGGAGGAAGAGGAAACTATTGAAGAGGAGTACGAGGAGGAGGAAAAGGAGACTATTGAAGAGGAAGACATGGAGAAGGAAGAGATAGTGAACTAATTGGAAGAGGAAGAAGAGAAGGAGAAGGAGATCGAGAAGAAGAAGGAGGCGGAAGAAGAGGATGAGCACAATAAGGATGGTGAGGTGGAGGACTCTCCTTGAAACTCCTTAACCCAAAGGACCTCTACTCCTTCCCCTTCTCCTCCTCCTCCTCCTTATCTTCATCCTCTTCCTCTTCGTCCTATTCATCTTCCTCTTCCTCCTCCACCTGTAGGCAATGCGCAGATCGAGGAAGATTCTTGAATTGCCTCCAGCTGGTCGAGAACCAGGTTTAGGGTGATTCGAGGAGTAGGGGAACCTCCTGGCTAGTACAGTGGTAGTGCGCTGGCCTCGTAATCATGAGGTCGGCAGATCGATCCTCGCCCGGGCCCGTGAGCTTAAGCTTTTTACTGGGAAGGTTATTGCCACCACGGTGTGGAGTTAGGGCTTACCCCGGCTGACGGTCGCGTGACTGTTCGAACCCTCGCCGCGGCGGCGGCGCGGAGCTCAGGAAAGGCTTCATCCACTCTGAGTAATGCCCCCCCCCCCCGTGGCGTGACTGTTCGAACCCTCGCCGCGGCGCAGAGGTCAGGAAAGGCTTCATCCACTATGAGTAATCCTTCCCCCCCCCCCCCCCCCCCGACCGCTGTTCACCTCAGGACCTGAGGCGACTTGAGCATCACTGTGTGTGTGATATACATCAGTTTCCTCTGGATGTCGTCACTGCAGTTACATAGCGTGGACACCGTCTACTGCGTTCATGTATGAACAGTTCCGTATCGCCGACAAGGTTGAGCCTGTCCGAAAGGGTACCAGTCCCGCAAACCACGGAAAAAGAGGAGGAGGAGGAGGAGAGGTATTGGTTGGAGGATGAAGGGAAGAATTTGGGTAGGGGTGAAGGGAGGTCATTAGTCTATGTGGAGGAGGAAGAGGAGGAGAAGAAGGAGATAGACCTTGCAGAGTTCCTTTGGCACTGTGGAGAAGTGGGAGAAACAAATTGAATGTATTGGAGGATAAGATGGAGAAAGGAGAGAGGGTGGTGATGATAAAATGGTAATCATGCTTGTGGTAGAGATGGTGGTAGTGGAGTTGATGGTGGTGGTAGTTGTGGTGTAGATTGTTGTGATGATGGTGGAGGTGGCAGTGGTGGTAGTGATGGAGTAGATCGTGATGATGGTGGAAATCGTAATGGTGGTGGTGGAGGTGGCAGTGGTGTTGAGGATAAGAGTGAGGTCAAGTGTGAGGTTGAAGCTGGAGGTGCTCCGGATGCCAAAGTTCCCCTGGAGCGAGAGGAGGTGGAGGTATTTGTCCAAGAGATGAGGACGAGCTCTCTTCGAAGTGGCCGAAGACGGGGGTGGGGGCTGGTCTATCTCTCTCTCTCTCTCTCTCTCTCTCTCTCTCTCTCTCTCTCTCTCTCTCTCTCTCTCTCTCTCTCTCTCTCTCTCTCTCTCTCTCTCTCTCTCTCTCTCTCTCTCTCTCTCTCTCTCTCTCTCTCTCTTACGCAACACTACAAGGATGTGCGCACGCGCGCGTGTATGTGTATTCACCTTGGTCTTTGGATCACGTGCTGGACTCGTGATCGACAGCTATTTCCCTCCCGGAAGAGGGCTCAGAGCTCGTATGTCCGATCTATGGGTAATGCTGTGACCTTACACGCACACACACCCCTAACTCCCCGCCCACGAGAGTTGGAGTAACAACTCGAAGCGCAGCGATATTGAAATTATTTCAGCCCTGGGCAGGATTCGAACCTGGACCGCCGTAGTGACAGTCGGAGACTGTACCAACCGCGCTACCGAGTCGTGTTGTGTGTGTGTGTGTGTGTGTGTGTGTGTGTGTGTGTGTGCGCGCGCGTGCATACGCTTGTGCGTATGTATATGTTCCTGTCTCATTGTCTTTACCTAACTGTAATATTCAGGATAAGTTATGCGCGTGGTCCCCCGTCTGTGCTCGTGCGACATCTCACTTGAATCGGCAACGTAACGCAACGTCTCGGACGTTCTTTGAAGGTTTCTGGGGCGCCAGGCGCCTTCGTGCGTGTCTGGGAGGAGGAGGAGGAAGAGAAGTGGTATTGGAAGGAGTGGGAGTGGGGATGGGGGTGGGGGTAGTAGATAGTTCATTGATTACATCACCTGCCAGGAGGGATTACGTCTTCTTCTTTTCCTTCTTCTTCTTCTTCTTTTACATCTTCTTTTACCTCTTCTTCTTCCTCTTCTACCTCTTCATGTTCTTCTTTTCTTCTTCCTCTTCTACCTCTTCTTGTTCTTCTTTTCTTCTTCCTCTTCTATCTCTTCATCTTCTTCTTCTTTTTCTTTGTGACGTCATCTTCTTTTTCTTTGTGACGTCATTTTTGCGTGTGAAGGTGATAACGTCATAGAAACTGTGATTATGAAATTTCTCTTCGAAATTCTGAGACTTCATTGGTTTCTCAACATGCTTCCTCTCGATTTTTTTATTCTTCACGAAGAAAAGGAAGAGGAACAGAAAATATAATAATAAGAAGAAAAGAGAGGCAGGGCAGGGGAAGGAAAAGAAAAAATAAGTGGAAGTAAGGGAAGAAGAAATAAAAGTGGACAAGGAGGAGGAGAAGCAGGAATAGAAGGAGGAGGAAGACGAAGATGAAAAACAGGAACGACGACTCGAAGACTCCGGAGGCACTCGGGAGCCCCGAAGATGGGAGAAGGAGGAGGAGGAGGAGGAGGAGGTGGCTCTCGTCCTCCGCTTGGCATCACCGAAGAAGAATCCGATTCATTCCTGCCTCTGTCGCGCGGTGGCGCTCGCCAAGGTGATGGGTCTCAGTTCTCGTGGCTGTTCAGCTGAACGTGGTGAACAGTTTGAACAAAGGGTTCCTCAGCTCTTAGATCAATTTTCCTAGTGGAATGAGAAGGTGTTATGTTGTGTATCGTCGCCGATAATAGCATTTCTCTCTGTGAGGGCAGAGAGAGAGAGAGAGAGAGAGAGAGAGAGAGAGAGAGAGAGAGAGAGAGAGAGATACCGTGAGGGCCACCCGAGCAACGCCTATTTTCAACCGACGAGCAGGTGTCGAGGCACTTTGGCACCTGTCCAAAAGGTGCCATGTCCTGGTACCCTTGCAGGGGGCGCTACTGCAGAGGAGCCACCGACGACTCCCGTAGGGGTTGTAGTTGGGTAAGCTCAGGGCGGTGAGGGTAAGTCGAAGGGAAAGGCGGGAGACGGGTAGCACAAGGGGGAGGGGTAGTAACAGAGGGGCAGAAGGGGGAGCAGAGTTGGGAATAGTAATAGCATAGCGGGAGGGGTGTAGTAGAGGGGGGAGAGGGGTAACATAAGCAGGAGGGGTTTTAGAAGGACGGGCAGGAGGAGAGGGGAGCATAGTCAGGAGGGCAGCAGCTGGGTGTTTGGGTAAAGTACAGTGGGGAATAAGAACAGTAGAGCGAGAGGGCTATAGTAGAGGGGGAGAAGGGTAGGGGATGGGTGAGGAGGTAGTAGCAGTGGGGGAAGAAGGGAGCAGACGCGAGGGAAGGCAGATGGGAGAGAGGTTGTAGCAAAGGTGGAGGATGGTAGTGGGAAGAGTAGAACTCTAAGCGGGGAAAGGGGATAGCAGAGGTAGGAGGGGGGTTGGGCACAGGGATGGAGGGGGCTAGCATAGGAAGATGGGAGAGATTTAGTAGCAGGTGAACGGGAGGTAGGAGTCGGGGTGAAGGAGGAAGGAGGACGACAGTTCTTCAAGACTATGACGAGTGAGGGCAGGACTGTCGAAGATGTGAACATGTGACCCCTGAAGCATAGCGACCCACCAAATTAATTTTGTTCTGGGCAACAATTTTGTTCACGTGACGGGCTGAACTCAGACCCTCGTGGAGCCACGAGGCTGTCTGTCCTTTATGTGAATAAGATCGTTTGGCGGCTGTGAGGACAGAGGTGAAGTTGGGGCTCTACCGTCTTGATCCGGGCCTGGGCAATGTGGACCCAGTTCGGCGACGATAGTATGTGGATCCCTGCCCTCCCCCAACCCCCACCCCCCTCTTCTCCCCGGGGGATGAGGGGAAAGAGTTTATGGCTGTGAAGATGATGGTAGAGATGATGGTGGAGATAGTGGTGGCAATGATTGTAAAGATGGCGGTGGGGATAGTGGTAGGGATGATGGTAGATTACAATGCATAGGATTCGAATCCTATGGCTGCCACTTGCCCTGGCAATCCCACCACATAAGGCAAAGGTGACAATGGCTTTGGTCACAGCTGTACGAATCGTGGCGTGGCGCCTTCCCTTTTCTCTCTCTCTCTCTCTCTCTCTCTCTTTTGGTTGATGCGTTGGGGTCGCTGCCCTTTGGAGGACTCAGGTACTTAAAGTTCTTATGGTTTCGAAGACTCTTCGACTTTGTAGTTTTGGTTATTGTTCTTGTTATTGGTTGTGCCTTCGGTAGTTTTGTGGTCGTCGTCGCTGTTCTTGTCGATGTTGTTATCTCTATTGTTGTTGTCGCTGCCGATGTTGTAGTTGTTTTCAATGTTGTTGTTGTCTATCAATGTTATTGACATAATTGTCATTGTCGTCATTATTGTTGTTATTATTACCGAAGATATTGTCGTTATTGCAGTTATTATTATTGTGCCAACGCCTCAATAGGGAAGGGGTTCAATCACGTGTCCTTAGCCAGAACAAATTCAGTAAACTGTGTCACCGTGTTGAAGGGGGTTAACGGCGCTAAAGTGGGAAGGACGAGGCCACAACACGTGACCTCCTCTTCTTCTTCTTCCTCCTCCTCCTCCTCCTCCTCCTCCTCCTCCTCCTCCTCCTCCTCCTCCTCCTCCTCCTCCTTCTCCTCCTCCTCCTACTACTACTCCTCTTCCTCCTCCTCCTCGTAGGGAGTAAAAGCGCGGCCTGGTTCTTCCTCTTCACGAGGCTCACCCAGAGACTCTCGGCAGACGCTTCGTCACTGTCACCTTGATTTAGGCGACGCACTTTTTTCGATTCTGTTGTGGTCAACGCCAGGCGATGGTACGCCCCTGAAGGGCTGATCCCTGGCGAGAACGGGGTCGCGGTTGCCCTGGACGACGTTCCCACAGGGTCCACCGTTGTCCGAGGTGTCTGAATGGGCGTTGCCATCAGGATGTCTCCCGAGTATGAAAAGGATCCTGTGACGTGAAAAAGAGAGAGATATGCATAGTCACACGTGTCCATGACTTGGAATTTCTGCACTTCCCCTTGACCAGCACTTGACTTTGAAATGGCTTATTCTTTATTCTCTTTAGAAAGGGACCTCTGCGGGCTCTTGTGTCTTAAAAAAAAAAAAAAAAAAAACGCGGGCATATGCACAGTCGTGCAAACTGACAAGTACAAAATGAAACAAACGCGTGGTGTCCCATGCTCCCCGACATAATCTCCTACGCGATACTTTTTGTTTATAGTAGCGTTCTTGCAGTACATGGGTGGACAAGGAGAGGACATGTTGTGTAGAAATCTCTGGCCTTCGGCCTCGTATTACCCATGTACAGTATAGGTTAAGACCATATTGCGCCTCTACTAAAGGCATTTCTATCCTTACGAAAGCACAACTCTCAGCGCCTCCGGGCCATTCTCTGTGCCATCTACTCTTGTGCTACTTTTCGGCATTCAACGGCTGTATATATATATATATATATATATATATATATATATATATATATATATACATATATATATATATATATACATACATACACACACACAGTTGGGGGCCACGCCCAATCGTCCCTAGGCCGACGCTCGCACTTACACCAGAATAAAGAGTAGAAACGAAATTGAGCTTTAATCAATCCTTGGCACCAACGCTCACGCAACCTACCCGTATGTTACAAACGTACAGATTCATAGTCACAGACACAGGCACAAACGCATAAGCACAGATGACTGTCGTACAAACACATTGACAGGAAGACACGCAGACATAGACAGTCATTCAGACACATAGAGGCAGATAAAGAAATAGAGAAACAGACATAGAGAAAGTCTATCAGACTGACAAACAGACAGGCAGACATACAGACAGACAGACAAACACACTCTTGATAACAAAGCGACGACTTCTTTGCTGCCGTTATGTCAGCCTGTTTTGTGTCCGCTGATGGAACACTTGACTCTCCCGACACGTAGCCCGGGTCTCCTGCGAAAGACCCGGAGTCGCCCATGAAGAAGAAGACTGCAAATATCTTTTTGACTGCAGTCTTGAAAGTCTGAGGCTCATTTTGCTTTGTCAATTCTCTTGGCAATGTCAATATTTTTAAGCTTCTCCATGGCGGCAGACTGCACGCCTTGCATCTCCAGGTGCCACGTCACGCCAGTAATCCCCGCCTGCACCACCTTCATCTTGAAGGAGTTGCTCGGCAGCGCCTTCGTCAGGCTGCTCCTCCCTCGTCTGTTCTTTCGCCTTCGCCCACCTCCTCCTCCATCAGACGGGTAACTTCTTGCCATACACACGCCTGCCTGCGCAACTGCACTTACCATCCTGAAAACCTGCGAGACTGCACCCTCTGCCGGGTCTGTATTATTATTTTTTCTGTCGTTGTTCATCATTCGTCAGATGTACTGCCTTCTCTCTTCCTGCACACGCCCACCTGTACTCACCTGAGATGCGGCTGCGGTGGTGGCTGCGGTTGGCCGTGGGTTAGGTTTTTTTCGTACCGATTTAGTTGCGGTGACGACGCTCGCTGTATACCAGGCACCTCCCCCCTCCTCCTCCCCCTCCTCCCTCCCCCCACCTAGTTATTTTAATCCAGAAGGTAGAGGAAGCGAAGAAGGAAGGAAGAGAAGAGAAGAGAGAGACAGAGGAGAAAAAGAGACGGGGGGAAAAGGAAAGACGGAGGAAAAATGGCGAGAAGGAGAAGAAGGGTGAATTTAGAAGAGTGAAAGAGGAGATGAAAAGGAAGAATAAAGAGAGGAGTAAAAGAGGAGATGAAAAGGAAGAATAAAGAGAGGGGAGTGAAAAGGAAAAGAGGGCAGGAAAGGGAAGAGAGTGAGGGGAGGGAGAGAGAGATAGAGACAGAGAGAGAGAAGTGAGATAGACTAGAGGAGATTTTCTAGATACATTATCCCTTGAATGAGTGTGTGTGACTATTTGAAATTATTCCGTCCATTATTGACGCAGCTGAGATGGTCTCCACTGAGGTCCCCTGAGGGACGATGCAGCCTCCGTACCTCGCCACGGTGGCTGAATCCTGCTTGATAAGCCTTGTTACAGAAACTAGATTTGTAAAGAGGAGGCTCTCGCCCGTCTGGTATTAATCCTATTTTCTCTTTCTTCAAATAGAATCATCATTTGTTAGCCAGAATAAATCAATTAAACGAAACACGGCAGGGGAGGGGAGCTTCACGAGTTGGTGTTGCAGAAGAGTGAGGTCTTGTCAGGAATAGGGCCGCCCCGTGCCACGCCACGCCACGAGGGCCGTGGCACCATCGGGTCATCTCCGTTATGTAATTCTTCTTTCGGTACTTAGCACGTGGAGGGTGTGTGTGTGTGCCCTGACCTACTGCTAGAAATAGGCCTCCCCATACTCCGTACGCGAACTCCCTAATTCCTAATTTTAGGACGGCGTAGTGCACGCGCACACACACACACACACACACACACACACACACACACACACACACACACACACACACACACAATATATATATATATATATATATATATATATATATATATATATATATATATGAATGGAACATAACATAAGAATGGAGGAGACTGCAAGAAACCATAAGGCCTACACTAGGCAGTTCCATGTCTAGTACCACGTATCATCCCCATCCATAAAGTTGTCTTAACCTTTTCTTAAAACAACCAATAGTTTTAGCGCTCACTACACGGTTACTAAGTCTCATTCGTTAACCACTCTATTGGTAAATCCGTTCTTGCCCTCTTGTCTTAATATGATGACCTTGTTTGTGTCCCCCTTGTTAAAGACCTTGGTCCACTTGAACACCTGTATTAGATCACCCCGCACTCTGTGATTTTCCAGAGAGTGTAAATTAAGGTGCCTAAACCTGTCCTCATAAGGTAAATTTCTGACCCCATGTGTCGACTCCATCACTTTCCGTTCCCTTCTTTCCGTAATTACTGGTTTAATTCTGTTAACTGTTCCCTTAAATTATTTTGTATTCCTTCCCTTCACTTTCTTTTCATCTTTGTCTTAATGCAAGTTAGTCACGCATCTGTAGGCCCCATGCCTCAGTTCTTCCTACTTAGTCAAGTTCCACTTAATATATACTGTTCGTAGGATATCTAAAACGGTTTAATTATTTTCTTGAGATTCTTCACTACTTCTACAATTTAGTTTAAGTACACCAGAGGACTCCCACCTGGGATCCCCAATCCACTCACCATTCCAACTCTGCTCTGATGT
>NC_134811.1:47867450-47902450 GCF_046742065.1 Oratosquilla oratoria | reverse complement strand
GGAGGAGGGGAAGGGGGCTAGTGGAAGAGGAGGGGGCGATGGAGGAGAATTGCATTGTATCACGTGGTGGAGATCACCAATGTAAAAATAAACGTCTCTTTCAACTGTCCGCTAGCCTCTATCGTGTGGAAGGAGGGAGGGAAGAGAGAGAGAGAGAGAAAGGAAGAGATGGAGGAAGGGAGGAAAGAAAGAAAGAAGGGAGATAAATAGATAGTAGATGTTGTTACAGGTAGTGGTAAGTGGTGGTGGTATTGAGGGGTAAGAAGACGAAGGAAGAAGAGGTTGTAAAAAGGTGATGCGAAGAGAAAGGCATCTATCACAACCGAGATGTTCCCAATACTGGGAATCCAATTTGTGCATCGTTGGTTAAAGCCCTACAGACCAGAGTCACGCAGCATTCTTTTATGATTGGAGACCAACACCAGCCTCTACTCGGAAAAAGAATGCTGATCGCTTCTGAATTCTAATAGCTCTCCTTTCTGCTACCGCCCATAAATCTGTCATTAACCCATTCAACTCCGATGACAAGATGTCTTGTCATTTGGTCAAATAAAACAAAAAATCATAAAACACCAAAATGTTTGATCAAACACCAGAAAAATATGACGTCAGTCCTCGCTTCGCTCGCAGCGAAGCGAGGATTGACGTCATATTTTTCTGGTGTTTGATCAAACATTTTGGTGTTTTATGATTTTTTGTTTTATTTGACCAAATGACAAGACATCTTGTTATCGGAGTTGAATGGGTTAAACACTTCTATGATTCCGTCTCTTCGGTGCTATGTTGTCCCCAGGATAGAAACGATGGCGAATTATTGCCGATGAAATACTAACTATTGAATGGGCGGGGTGAAGCCCTTTATTGAGCGGAGGGGGGGGGGCTTTGAGCTGAATGAAATCGCTTGGCGTTGGGTCTAGGAAATATACACACGCACACACGCATATTATGACATTCTTTCAAGATTTGAGTTTGCCAACTGCACGCTATTACTATTATTATTATTCAGTTGGTATTTCTATTTCACTATTAGTGTTAGTTGTTATTATTCTCGTAATTATCACCTAATGATAAAATTGATGAATAAGATAATAATGATGAAAATGTTGGTATGTTGGCAGTGATAGTCTTCATCGATTTAAAAGTATGTTGAATATATTGTGAAAGTTATATGTTCTACGAGTACACATGTTGTAAAAATGCCAACCATAATGTGATCGAGAATAGGTTACACCTCATTCACTGTTGAGTCAAAGAGTGCCATGGAGGTAAAGAAAATCAGCTGACGGCAGCCGAAGTAGCCGACAAAGTGCCATCTGGCACGGAAGGGCTCGCAGACGGGGCTTCAGTGTCAATTCAGCTGCTGGATCGAGTCTAGACGCAGTAGCATGCCGGCGCACAAATAAACCCAAAACACATGTTATTATGGAGTTAAAAGCTGCTCAGTAGCATGCAGCTGATACTTTAGGATATATACGGGGCGCCCTTACGGACCAGAGCCACACATCATTTTGTCTGTGATAGAGGAAATCTCTAGTCATAGAGAAATTATGCTACTTTATTATACTGCGACTGTCTCTCCGTTATGCTGTCCCCCTACTCTTGTTACTGTCTTGTACCACTTCTCTGAATGTTCATTTCCTTTTTTCGCCGAACCCTGTGGTGGGGGAGAAGAATACTGCCACCGAGTGTGCAAAACACTTGAGTCATAAAAGGTGACAAAAACGGAAAGGGGATAAGACTAGGCATCCTACTCCTTGTAGCCCCAAAGGGGACATAGAAAAAAAAAAAAAAACATAAAAGGGTTTGGGAGGAGTTTCCCAACCAGAACCCTGAGGTTTGGGGATTTTATGCCTTTTTATTTTGGCTAACTCTCTTGTAAGGTGGAAAAACTGTTGGTATGTACAAAAGTGCACTAGGGCTGTAACAATACACACACATATATATACATATACATATATATATGTATATATATATATATATATATATATATACATATACACACACATATATATGCAATAAAAACACTAGGAGCGTGTGTTCACAAATGCGTAAGTAACCACTAGGAAAAGTAAACTAACGAAGCAGAGCGCTTTCGTATAATTACATCTTCAGTGTAGATACAATTCCTTCTTTGTATCTACACTGAAGATGTAATTATACGAAAGCGCTCTGCTTCGTTAGTTTACTTTTCCTAGTGGTTACTTAAACACACATATATATATATATATATATATATATATATATATATATATATATATAGACATATATATATATATATATATATATATATAGATATGTATATAGATATAGATATGTATATATATATAATATATAGATATAGATATATATGTATATATATAATGATATATATATATAGATATAGATATATATGTATATATATATAATATATATATGTATCTATATATGTGCTGTATATATATATATATATAATATATGTATATATATAATAAATATATATAGATATATATGTATATACAGTATATGTATATATATATATATATATATGTATATATATATATATATATATATATATAAATGCATACATTCCATCCATCCATGCGTGAATATAAACATACATTTATACATGCATGCATGCTTATATACATATGTACATAGGACGTGTGCAGGCAGGAAGAGTCGACTTTGCGTGGGGGCCGCGACAGGACGGCTGGAGTCCCGGGTACCTGAGCAAAGGCTTTGTTCAGGTGCGAAAATTGAGCTGCCACCTCGTGATTGCGGCCTCCGTCCCTGGCATGACAGTCTACCTCCCCCCCCTCTTCCCCTCCTCCCCTCCTCCGGCCGGAGGCAAGATGATGGGTCTCCCTCGCCCTTGGAACCAGGAGAGGAAGAGGAAGAAGAGGGGAGAAGAGAAAGGGGAAATAAGAAAAGGGAAAAATAATGATAAGAAATAAAGAAGGCGGGGAGAAGCAGGCCTTGTCTTTGGAAGTGGGGAGAAGAGAAAGACGAATAAGAAAAAGGAAAATAAGAAGAAAAAAGAGAAGATGATGAAGAAAAAGAAGACAAGGAATAATAATAAGAGGAAAGAAAATGAGAGGAAGAAGAAGAAAAAACGAAGAAAGAAAAAGGAGGAGGAAAATATGATAAGAAAAAGAGTAGAGGTAAAATTAGAGACAAGGAAAAAAGATAAGATGAAGAAAATAGACGGACGATGGGTGATTGGGAGGAAGAGAGAGACACGGAAGCCAGCAGCCAGAAAGGTGAGTGGGAGCCTGGTGCTGATTGGCAGGGAAATAACCGGTTGATTAGAAGGCACTGGCTGGAATGCATGTCCAACTGATTGCAAATTATCAGGGGTGTGGGTGATTGGAGGGGAAGAACCCAATCACCTGATCTGAACGCTTTCACTGTTAGAGTCACCTCAAAGCTCATGTGGGGGTTCTCACGCAAATAGACGCTTGAGTGTGGTCAAAGCCGACACCTTTTCTCTCTGTGATTGGTGTGCCGTTGGATATGAACTTTCCATTCAGTACACAAACACGCACGCACGCGCGCACACACACACACACACACACACACACACACACACACACACACACACACACACACACACACACACACAGAAAGAGAAAGGGACTTCGTAGAGAGGAAGTCTGAATAAAGGCGATGTCAGTTGGGTGGGTGTGGGGGACGAAATGAGGGTTTTGAATGGGCGCGAAAGAAGCCGATTTTACGATGACTGGACGGCTCCGTGATTGGCTGAAGGAGCACGAAGGAAGACAGAGATCGGGATGATTGGTTGTCGGAGTAGGGGGGGAGCGCCGAGTGAGTGGGAGGAATTTTGCCTTGATTAGAGGAGAGATGGGGTATCGATCGGGTGATTAGGGACCTGTATAGGGAAATGGGGGTCGGGGTAGAGAGAGTGACGTTAGCTCTAGTCACGTTTCTGTTGTTATTGAGAAGTGTTGTTTTGTAATTGTTGTTATGTATTATTATTATTATTGCTATTATTATTATTATTGTTATTATTATTATTATTATTATTATTATTATTATTAATATTATTATTATTATTGATGCAATCATTGTTGTTAACATTATTATTGATATTATTATTATAATTATTATTTCTTCAAGGTTAATGTAGATGAATGTAAAACTGGGAAGGGAGATGTGGGTTTTTGTAAGTGTATATGGGCCTGGTAGTGAGAAGAGTGTAGAGGAAAGAGATTTAAATGAGTGCATAGAGGAATTAGGGTGAAATGTCAATGCAATGGTATTGGGAGACCTTAATGCTAAGGTAGGAAATGAACCAATAGACGGAGTGGTTGTTAAATGTGGAGTTCCAGGAAAAAATCGTAGTGGAGAGTTGATGGTGGAGATGTGTCTAGAAAGAGTTGATCATAGCAAATACAGCGTTTAAGAAGAAGGTTGAGGATAAGTACACATGGGAGTGGGTGGTGGAAGGAAGGGTGAGTAGATAGAGCGTTAATAGACTATACAGTGGTAACTAGGAGTATAGTAGGAAGAATTAAGGATGTACATGTTCAAAGGGGAGAGAGTGGGGCAATATCAGATAGTTTTTTTGGTGGAAGGTAAGTTGGGAATGGAGGATAGATGGAGAAAGAGGAAAAGGGCAGAAGGTAGGGAGGTGCTTAAAGTGAACTGCTTAGATGAGAAAGAAAAGGAGGAGTACAAGAGGAAGCTGAGAAAGGAGTGGGAGGGAGTGAAGAATAGAGTAGAACTAGGAGTGGAGGAGGAAAGGGGATGCGCTTGTAGCAGGATCAGAGGAGTGATTGAGGGAGTTAGTGTCAGATTTTGGGAAAGTGTGTGAAAGAAGGAAGTTGAAGATAAATGTGGGTAAAAGTAAGGTGATGAGATGTACACGGGGAGAAAGTGGCAGCAGACTGGAAGTGAGTATTAAGGGATAGAGACTGGAGGAAGTGGATGTTTTTATATACTGGGTGTGAATGTGGCAGGAAAGGGAGGAGTGGAGGTGGAGGTAGATTGTAGATTGAGAGAAACAAGTAAATGCCTTGAGTGATTAAAAAGTGTAATGAGAAATAGACATTTGGGAATGGATCTAAGAGGAGATTGTATGAAGGAGTGATTGTGCCGAAAGTACTGTATGGGGCAGAGACATGGAACATAAGAGAAGAAAAGAGGGGTTTGAATGTGTTTGAGATGAGGTGCTTGACAAATATGATAGGGGTTACTAGGCTGGATAGAGTTAGAAATGAGGAGGTGAGGAGGAGAACAGGGGTGGAAAGGGAATTGGAAGATAGGGTTGATGAAAGAGTATTGGGATGTTTTGGATATATGGAAAGAGTAGGTGAAGAAATATTAGTAAAAGAGGTGTGGAAGGCAGAGGTAGGAGTGAACATAAGGGGACGAATAAGGATGAGATGGATGGATGGGGTAAAAGGGGCATTGGGAAAGAGGGGAATGTCTGTTGAGGAAGGACGGAAGAGGACAGAAGATAGGGGTGATTGGAGAATGGTTGTGTATGGATGATGCTGTGATGCATGAGGGAAAGTGGGTGGGGGATGGGTGGTGAGAGAGTATGTGTGACGCAGCCCGAAGGGATTTCTTCCCCGTGTTCTCCATTTCTGCATGAAGGGACGGAGAGGGGGGGTCGCCGATTTAATGAAGCGGCCTTGCTGTGGATGTGCTGTATCTTGCGACACTGCTTCTGACCTTTGTTATATGTACGTATATATTGTTATCATTATTATTGTTGCTATTACTATTACTATTATTATTATTACTATTATTATCATTATAATTATCATTGTTGTTGCTGTTATCGTTATTATTATTATTGCTATTAGTATTTCCATTTTTGTTTTTAAGTCCTTTTCGTAGGGAAGGAAAGGGTACGGAGATAAATGAAATCGCCTGACGGGAGGCGTAATGAAAGGAAAAGTGCCACCCGGCAAGGAAGGTCTTCATCGAAGTTGACACTAACCTTTTTGTCGCAGAGGGGAGTGTCACGGAGATGAACAAGATCACCTAGCATTAGCCCGAGTTAAAGAAAAAGCACCGCCTGTTACAGAGGGTGTTAAGCAAAAGCACTACTGCGAACTGTCAGGTTTCAACATTTATATATTTTTATCACCGTTCCCACACTCTTTGTAGCGTCAGACTGACCCGCCATGTGTACTCTGTGTATGTCATCGCTCTGTCTCACCCATCACTGGTATTTTGGCAGTCGCACACCTGTTTCTGCTGTTTGTTTAGCCCCTGGGAAGGACTTTGGACTGGTCACCACAATTACCCGGGGATCAAGACTCAGCCTATGGAGGCTGTGCGTTGTTTCCCTCAACTATTGGCTATGCTAACAGTATTTAGAAATTTAGATATTTTTGCTTTTCTTAGTTTTAAGTATAATGTGGATTCAAGGAGGCTTGTCTTTAAAAACCTCGAATTTATTTATTTTGATTTAAGGTCGATGCGCTTTTTTTCACTGACCAGAATTAAAAGGATTTTTGTTCCTCCAGCAATCCGGGTAGAATGCCGGATCGCATTTTTTCTGATTACAATTGACGTTTTAAATTTAAATGTGAGATCCATAAGTTATGTAATGAGGTCTGACTAGATATAATATTAGTATGCAAGGGTTATGTATGCCATATTCGTAGATCCATTAGGTTGCCAGTCCCATGCCTTAGGGGTTTTTGGCAACCCTCGTGCTCTGTGTACTATGTAAAGGCAGGTCAGAGACCCTTCTTTGGTTTTTTCTCCCATCCACCAAAGGGGTTACCGCTTACGTAAGTTAATTTTTCCCGGTGTTTAAGTGTTTTCCGTGTTACCTTATGTACTTGCGTTAGCGTGGTGGCCGGACTTTTTATCTTAAACCAGTTGTTTTTTGTTTTTGGCTTTAACAATAAGCACGTCGAATATTTTAATCAGCTTTCCAAATAATTTTGTGTATATTGATTTTAACATTCATGTAAATAACCGTAAACTTAAATCGAATTATATATTTTCTCTCATATTCTCATTCGATTCCAGGAATATTAATAAAGTAATTGGAAATTGAACTAAATATCAGTTTATCACTTTTAATTTTGCACTAAACCCCATCACAGGACATAAGAATGTGACTCGTGATTTACCACAACTCAAACACGTGTCTTTCGTTTTTTTTTCTTTTTTTCCTTTTCGTAAGATTTCTTAACACAGTATTTCTCTTGTAAATATATTTATTTTCTTTGTAAGGAACAACACCCAAAGATATGTGTGTGTATTTCTTGCGCATCATGGGTCAGATTAGAATATCCGTACCATTATACGTACTGTAAATATAGTCCTGTTTTCAGGTGAGCTTGGAGTTACGTGTGAGGTCAAACAAAAGGATGGAACGCCCCTAGCGGCGAAAAGAGGCGAGGAAAGAGAGAGAGAGAGAGAGAGAGAGAGAGAGAGGCAATAATGTAAAATAGTTCAAGAATAAAATAAATAAAGGGAACGAACAAGTGGGTATTGTTAACGATAGCAGCAGGGTGGCTGTAGGAGGCTGTGGCTGTCATCGAGCTTCGTGGCTTTAGGGAGCTTTGGCTGTCAGCCGTTGTGGCAGCCTGGGATTGCAACGTGATATACGTGCGTATTATTCAATGCTCGAGGTTTCGATGCGTGCCTGTGTGTGTGCGTGTGCGTGCGTGTGTGTGTACGTGTGTGTTTGTATGTGTCGTATGTATGTGTGTGTACGTGTGCACGGATGTGTGTGTGTGTACGTGTCTACGTTCACGTGAGTGTGTGTATGTGTGTAGGTTTGTGTATCGTGGTTTAAACAAGAGGGAAGAGGAGACAAATTCTGCGGAAGCTGGAGCAAGAAGGCCTCGTGCTCTCTCTCTCTCTCTCTCTCTCTCTCTCTCTCTCTCTTTCTCTCTCTCTCTCGTACATACACATACACATACGCGCGCGCGCGCTCCCTCCCTTTCTCTTTCGTAGTAGATATGAGTCTGGTGTCATCCCATGAGCTTGTCAGAATTAATCCTCCTTCCGTAGGAGAATTGCAATTGCGAGATTGCGAAGTCCCACCTCTGCCGCCATTGATGGACAGATCTTGTCCTTTGTTGCCCTTCCATCCCCCGTGAAAGGAAATCCGTAGGGGCGAGGGGGTTGGGTAGGGCGGAGGGGAGGGTGGAGAAGGGAAATCTGCAAATGGACTTGAGATTTCGGCAAAGATTAATGGACGGTCGAGGGAACCTGGAAAGGGAACGTTTACCAGGAGGAACTCCACTGATTAGTTATTGATGAGAACGGGAAGGCAAGGTCCCTGGAACCTCTGCAGGGAAGTCGGGTCGGTTAATGTGGAACGTAAGGAACGAGGCGGTTGAATGCAGAGAGGAGGGACCCTTGGGTGGCGGAGAAACAGAAGGAGCTAGAGGAAGAAGAAAAAATAGAAGAAGAAGAAGAAGAGAGTAGGAGAAGGAGGGAGAGGAGGAGGAGTGACAAGAGGAGGGTGGAGGAGGAGGGTTCTGAAGAGAAGATAGAGAAAAAGGAAGAAGAAGGGACCAACGGAGCCATTGAGAGAGAAAAGTAAGATAAAGAGAGGAAAGTGAGAGAAAGAGAGAGAGACTGGCCTAAGCCTTACCCATGTCTTTCCAACTTTCAGATTTCACTCTTAATTTTTGGAGAATGAGTATACCCTATGTCATGTTTGCATTAGTGCACTTCTACCTTGGGTAGATAACGATCGAGTCTACTCGTAAACATTTTAACCAAAGTACTGTTTACCCTGTGTGTGGGGGAGATTATTCTGTTGGGTGGGGGTGAGGCGCTGGGGGATAGAAGACGCGCTCTAAGACAGAGTTTTATTCCACACTCTTCGCTCCAGCGTTTCTTCACAGGTATGTGCCACATTCGTTTGTGAAGGAAAGCTTGGTGATATCCAGGGTGACTGCCTGCATCTTCAGTGCCACTTAGGGTGACCACCTGGTTCTCAGTGCCATCCAGAGTGACCACGTGGCCCTCAGTGCCACCCAGAGGGATCACCTGCCCTTCAGTGCTACTCAGGGTGGCCTCCTGCCTTTAAGTGCCATTTAAAGTGACCACGTGGCCCTCAGTGCAACCCAAGGTGACCACATACCCTTCAGTGATGCTCGGGTGACACCCTGCCCCTGAGTGTCACCCAGGGTGACAGTCTGAGGCTTTGAGTGCCACCCAAAGTGACCACCTGCCCTTCAGTGCCACCCGGGTTGGCATCTGCTTCTCTATGCCAAACAGGGTAACTCATCTACTTTTCATTTCGTAGGCCGTATCTTTTATTGGGTAATATACAGAGATGTTTGTATGAAAACCAAGACCCGAGGATGGGGAAGATGGGCGTTGCTTCATGGGCGTTTCTTGTAGGGAGTGATGGGGGCTCTCTCAGCTGAATAAAACCTTCTGACGTTGACCAGAATAAAGTGTGCCAGACGATGAGATGGTGTGTAACCCGTTTGGAAAGTGTGGATAAAAGTCTTCCGGTGTGTAACCCGTTTGGAGAGTGTGGATAAAAGTCTTCCTTTCACAAAAGAAATACACAAGGCAACATCTCGACGGACCAAATGGTCCCCCTGGCGACGTCTTCTCTCATGGTAAGACCGCCAAGGATCTCGTAAGACTCCCAAGGACCTCGTAAGACACCCAGGGGAACTCGTAAGACTCCCCGAGCCTCACCCGAACGGGAGCAGGAAGACGGAAGGGAAGATACTTCATTCGGAGGGGATGGTAGGGGTGGGGGAGGAGGTGGTCCGGTCCGTCCATATATCACGGCCTTGCGAGTGTGGAGACCTCTCTGGCCCCTGTCCAGCTCGAAGGCCGGGAGGGGCACTTGGACCATTATTCATAAAAGTGTGGTTGCCTCATAATCTTTTTTCATGCTATTATTTGTAAACATATGTACGTATCATACAAATAATTTCAGATATTCGCTATATATATATATATATATATATATATATATATATATAATATGTATGTATGTATATACATACATACACTGAATGGTTCCCAGTGAACAGATTAACATCTTTTCAACCACAATTCACTTTTAATTCCATGCCATCGCAGTCGAGACTGACGAGGAGCTCGAAGGAAGCATATACTGAAAATTGAAATGTGGTCGAGCCGAGGACTCGAACTCAGCTCGGACGTGACAAAGTGTCAGTAACTTAACCCATTACCCTATCAAGAGAGATAGTGCAATGGGTTAAATCACTGACACTTTGTCACGTTCGAGCTGAGTTCGAGTCCTCGGCTCGAAGTTTTAATTTCCAATATATGCCTCCTTCGAGCTCCTCGTCAGTCTCGACTGCTATGGCATGGAAGTAGAACTGAATTGTGGTTGAAAAGATGTATGTATAAATATGAAAATGTGAATTACACGAAAGCGCTTGGGAATTACTGTTTTCCTCCGATTTCCTTAGTGGTTACCAGCAAAATTTGTGGACCACGTGTTGTTTTTAGTGATCTTTCTGCATATATATATATATATATATATATATATATATATATATATATATATATATATATATATATATATATATATATATATATATATATATATATATATACACATACATACATATACCAAGGCTATTTTTCCCCTTACCAGGGGGGTAGCCAAAAAGGACAAGACACAAAAACATTCCCACCCATTTCATCCCCGAAAACACTCCACACCCCTCCACCCTCCCTCCCATCTTAGCACGTCCTATATATATATACATGGTGTTATAGATCATTTATTGTGTATACCTATGTGTACGAGGTAGCTTAAAAAATCGTGGAAAAAGTCCATAACTAAAAATGATATGGAAGGAATTTGATTTATTGCACCTGGACATTCTTGTACCAACGTGTTATAACAAGTTCAAACATGAACCCATAAATACAGGTAATGACGCATCGCCGCCAGTTGGAAATCAGACACCATGCAAGCAACATGGAATCCACCAAAATCGAGGCTAGGACTAACATTAATTTCATGGTGAAAGTCGGTTGGAAGAATATGCAAATCATTGATGGTTTGAAACAAGTTTATGGTGACAATTCCCCAAAGAAATCCCTACAAATGGATAAGTCGGTTCAAAGGTGGAAGAAAAGAAATTGAAGATGAGCCCCGCAGTGGCAGGCCATCAGCGTCAGTTTGTGAGAAAAACATTGATGCTGTCCGCGACATGATTGAAAAGAACAGACGAATAACCACTGAATCAGTAGCAGATACGCTCAATATCTCCGTGGGTTCTGCACACACATTTCTGATAGAGTTTGGAGCTAAGCAAGCTTTTCGCTCGATGGGTCCCTAGGCTGTTGCGCCCAGATCAGCAGCAAACAAGGGCAGATCTTTCAATGGAAATTTTGATCAAGTAGGATGAAGACTCTGAAGCTTTTCTACAGAGAATTGTGACAGGTGATGAAACATAGCTTTACCAGTACGATACCGAGGACAAAATTCAATCAAAGCAGTGGCTGCCCCGCGGTGGAAGTGGATCAGTCAAAGGAAAATCTGAGCGTTCAAGAGGAAAGGTTATGGCCACTGTCTTCTGAGATGTAGAAGAGATTTTGCTGGTTGACTTCCTCGAGAACAAGAAGACAATTATATCTACTTATTATGAATGCGTTTTGAAAAAACTGTCCAAAAAACTTTCGGAAAAATGCCCAGGAAACCTGCATCAACGCGCCCTCTTCACTACGACAATGCACGCGCTCTCAGTGCTCGGCAGACAAGAGCTGTGCTACGTGAATTTCGATGGGAAATCATCCGACATCCCCCTTACAGACACGATTTAGCCCCATTTGACTTCTTTTTGTTTCCAAACACAAAAAATAATGGAAAGTTACCAATTTTCCATCAGTTAAAGATGTAAAAAGAGCTGCTCTGACATGGTTCAGATCACATGATCCTCAGTTCTACTCAGACGGACTTAAAGGCTGGGATCAACGTTTGCAGAAGTGTATTGACCTTAATGGAACATATGTTGAAAAATAAACATCATAACTGAAACAATTTTTTCATACTGTCCTTTTTCCACGAACTTTTTGAAGCCCCCTTGTATGTTGCTGCCTTGTCTCTCTCTATACACACACACACACACACACACACACACACACACACACACACACACACACACACACACACACACACACACACACACACACACACACACACACACACACACACACACACACACACACACACACACACACACACACACACATATATATATATATATATATATATAATAGATTATTTATTGTGTATGCCTATATGTATAATGTTACATTCTCTATATATGTATGTATAAATACACACATACACACACACACACACGCACACACACACGCACACATATATATATGGACTTGATACTTTATGCGGTTAGTATTTCCGGAGTTCTCGTAACAACATATAAATCTTTCTTTTCCCTCCTCTATCTCCTCTTAATCTCGTCTTCCTCTCTTTACACAAGTCTCTATAGCTCCTCCTCCTCATTTTACCTCTCTTCTCTCTTTTCCTTCGCCTCCTTCCTCTCTTCCTCCTCCTTTTATTCCTTCTCTTCCTTCTCTTCTTCCTCCTCTTGTTCCTACCAGACATTGACTCTCAAACTTCATTGTACAGTGCCGTCTTCAAATGTTGATGTACATTTCTCCCCATACTCATGTTCTGTTTCTCTCTTGTTTCAGGTACGTACGTGGGCCGCAAGTGTACATCTAGGAGGCGCCGATGGTTCAGGTGGTCCAGGTAGCTCAAATGATCCACGTGGTCCAGGTGGTCAAAGTAGTGCAGGTGGTACAGTTGGTTCACGTGCTCCAGGTGGTCAAAGTTGTCCAGGTGATGATGGATGATATGTAGGTTGTGGGGATTTAGGGGTTGCCTTTGGGAGAAGGGGTGATTTAAGGACTTAAGGGATTGGATGGGGGGGGGTGATGTGTTGGCCCAAGGGTGATGGGGCTGGTGGAGATTAGGGTTTGGTCGTGATTGTTCACGGGCTGAGGAATTCATGGCCTCTCAGGACGGCTTGTATGGTCCCCTTGTTCTGATTGGAGGGCTTCGTGGTTGGGGAGTGTAGAGGGTTGGTATGCAGGCATGCACAGTAGTTACATAGACACGCACGCAGATATATGTGAACGTATACGCGTATGTACGCACGCGAATGTATGCACGCGCTCGCAGAAGAATGCAGACATGGATGCGCGCGCGTATGTAAACAAACAAGATCCTGTGTATGGCCCTACAGTATGTATGGAGAGAGAGAGAGAGAGAGGAAGGGGGAGAGGGGAGGTCCCTCTTGCTTGGGCTGCACGAGAAGCTGACATCTCGGAAATGCCGAGGATTATGCTCGTGTGAACGTGTACACACACACTCAGGCCGTTTACAGGCTGTTTAATGTTCCACTTAAGATTCCCCCTCTCGTCCCCGTCCCCTTCTCCCCCCTTTCTCCCCATTAGGGTGTGTGTCGCACGGAGGGCCTCGTCCCTTCTATGTCGTGTCGGACATGTCACGATGTTGGTCGTTGTCACGTAGCCAATGTCCACTTATTTTTTATTCTTTATTTTTAGGGGGATGTAAATTGCTAGTTTTTGTAGTTTGTTATATTTCCTATTCTTGTCATTTCCCTTTCTTTATTGATTAGGTGACTAATGAAATTAATTAAAAAAAAATTGCAACGATTATATATGTCAGTGCACTGCGACGTATTTTGATTGTTTTATGTTTAGACATATGGTAAAGGTGATTCCGTCAACGGCAGGCTGGGCATTGCGCACTTGAGTTGCCAGTTAATCATCTTTTTGTGTTGTAACACTTTTCTGTGTTAGTATTAAGGTAATCTGGGACATGTATTTTCTTGGTGCGTGTACTTTAAGGATAGTGTGTAAATGTCTGTAACGCAGATATCCAAAGATGGACAGGAAATATTTCTTTGTTGCACCTTCGGATCCATTGACTTGTCTGGTCAATTGCGAGTTATTTTAGGAAGGTTTCAAACCTCCCTCTTGCTCTTTCTGACTTATCGCGCCGAACGGTGACTGTCCACGTCTCCTTTTACGGGTACTTTTCCCACAGGTATGGACTCCGTACCTACCAGTTTTGAGTGCATTAACGCAAGTGGTTTTTTTTATAGACATGAAGAAATTCGTCCCATGTCTGGTATGAGGTTTTAAGATTTATTTTAAGCTCACCTTTTGTGAATTTGGAGTGTCAAACGAGCTTTTTCCTGATTCTTGTCCGTGATATTTTTCTTTGTTCCCTCCACATATTTACCCACAATACACGTTAGTTAAGTGGAGAAACTGTAAGGGTTAGTTCATAATCTCACGTGATTTACTATCTTCTGATATATATTTAGTTGTAAATAAATTTAAATTAAGAAATCGAGTAATTTGTTATACAGTTTTTGTGTTAAAAAAACAACAACAGACTTTTCGTTCCCGGACAATAAATAAATAAATAAATAAATGAAAAAAAAATAATAAGAATAAAGTAAATATCTTTAAGTTTGAAAACCCTCAAAAACAACAGTCGTACATCATGACTGCGTGTCATGTGCAACGTCACATGTGTCTTGTGTCGTCCTCTTTTTGGAACGAAGCCTGACTCATTTCGGTATGTCTGTATGTGTGTGCATGTGCATGTATGTGCGTGGTCGTGTGTGCATGTGTGTGTGTGTGTGTGTGTGTGTGTGTGTGTGTGTGTGTGTGTGTGTGTGAACCTTATGTTTTGATGTGTTCTGAGGGTAATGAAGTCCATGTAGGGAAACCTTAAAGTCTGTGGTAATTTTTTCGTATCCCTCCACCATTTGATGGAACCTTTCTACCAACCGTGGCAGATGGTGAGCGTGCTTCCGCTTTTCTAAATAGTGGGCGTGGCTCGCCTGTGTTACCCACGGCATGACGTAGGCACTGCGGCGACGTGACGTAGGCACTGCGGCGACGTGACGTAGGCACTGCGGCGACGTGACGTAGGCACTGCGGCGATGTTACGTAAGCATGGCGACGACATGACGTAGGCACTGCGACGACGTGACGTAGATATTACAATGGCATGAGGTAAACACGGCGACGATAGTACGTAAGATTATAAACCATCAATAAGCCGTTAATATGAACTTCTGTGGATGAAGATTCGCGGCCCCTCGGGAGCCTGCAACGGTCTCATGGGTCCTCTAGTCGGTCTCTCTGGAAAAAAAGAGCTGTGTGGGCGTGTCGGGGTGGGGGCTCGATCTCGTGTGGCTTGTCAGCTGGGACAAAAAAGCTGTTGGAGAGAGAGAGCTGTCCACGGGGCTTCCTCATAATTGAGGTGGGTGTTGGCAAACTCCCTGGAGATGCAGCCGCCCTCCCTTGCACAGTCATGTATCCTAGGGAATTGGCTCAACTCGTTAAATATGTCAGCTCACACACACACACACACACACACACACACACACACACACACACACACACACACACACACACACACACACACACACACACACACACACACACACACCTGCACTTGCAAACCTATCATACGAGGAGAGATTGGCTAAACTGGAGTTACCAACACTGGAGCAAAGAAGAGAGAGAGATGACCTACTGAGCATCTACAGAATCATGAAAGGCACAGAGATACTTGATAGAGAGGACTTACTTAACTGGGACAAGAGAAACACAAGAGGGCATGGAAAGAAAATAAAAAAACATAGCTATAGAAGAGAACTGAAGAAAAACAGTTTTCCACATAGAGTTTTGGACACTTGGAACAAACTGGATAATGAAATATTATGCGCAAAATCCATTCATGAGTTTAAAAGCAAACTAGACACTGCGAGATACAATAGCGGGACATCACGAGCATAGCTCCCCTTCCCGCAAAATGCAACTAGGTAAATACAACTAGGTAGGTAAATACACTAAGTACACACACACACACTAAGGACACACACACACACACACACACACACACACACACACACACACACACACACACACACACACACACACACACACACACACACACACACACACACACACACACACTAAGCACACACTAAGCACACACTAAGCACACACTAAGCACACACACACTAAGCACACACACATACACTAAGCACACACACATACACTAAGCACACACACACATACACTAAGCACACGCACACACATACACTAAGCAAACGCACACACACTAAGCACACACACACTAAGCACACACACACTAAGCACACACTCCCTAAGCACACACATGCACATAAATATACCCAAAGTCAATGCATCCTGACATGTACTCCATGACTGAATACTTAATGTGAATCAAATACACTGTAAGTTGAAAGGGATGATTTACAGTTCTTAGAATCGATATATTATGGTTTATATGTGTATGCAATAAGTTTTTCTTTTATTTTTTTATCTGTTTTATCTCATGTTTTATTACTTAATGGTGGAGAGAGATCCACGATGATCGATGGTGATAATGTTAATATTAGTATTTGGAAGATTAATAAGCAAAGAAACACTTTCTTTTGCACTTCGTACCTTTGCCACTCTTCATATATATGTGTACGTAAATATACATCACACACACACACACACACACACACACACACACACACACACACACACACACACACACAATAATGTGTGCAAAAACCGTACAGGAATTTAAGAACAAACTAGATGCTGAGAGATACAAAGACGGGTCACTACGAACATAGCTCCCCTTCCCGTATAATACAACTAGGTAAATACACACACAGAGTTTAATTTTATCTTTACATTTACATATGATTTAGTTTTGTATTACACTGGATATAGCGTTTTGATCAAGACATCTTTACACTAGGACGACACCTTTGACAATGTACTCGTGAAACTGACCCATCAATGACGTTACTTGGGCCCCGTGTGTGCGCTAACTTCTCCTCTATTCCAAGAGGGTTAAAATTCAGAAACATACCTGTGTATGTGTGTGTGTTTGTGTTTGCGTGGATAGTTAAAAAATTGAAGTTTGAAACAAGTTTCCCATTCTTCTAACAGTTTCTTTCCTTTATTTTCTTCGAAAGCTCCGAAATCAACAAGATTGTCTTTCCTTTATGTATATATATATATATATATATATATATATATATATATATATATTATATACATCATATATATATATATATATATATGTATATATATATTATATTATACATTATATATGTGTATATATATATATATATAATGTATATATAATATATATGTATATACATATATATGTATATATAATATATATGTATATATATATATATATATATATATTATGTATGTATAATATATATATATATATATATGTATATATATGTGTGTGTGTGTGTGTATATATGTATATATATATATATATACATATATACATATATATGTATATATATATATATATATATATATCCGAAAAAATCTTAAAAGAAAAATCGTCTTTCGACATTTTAGTAGCCACAAACACACACACACACACACACACACATACACATACATACATACGCGTGTGTGCACGTATTGACATTCTGTACGGATCTACCCTAAAGTCATGTTGGTTGAGATTGTGATGTATTTGTGTCATTTAGTCTGTAATGTATGTACGTATGTATGAATGTATTTATGGCTGTGGTAGATGAATCTATACAGGCCAAAACTCCTAAACTCGGCATTCTAAGACCTGGGAACACCTAAAACTGTTATAATTTTGTGTCTCCTAAAACCCGATAGAACACACAAAACACGGCCGCTTAACAATCGTTTCCCGCCACCAGTTTGTGGTAGTTTGTTGTGATAGTACTGTGGTGTAGAGTTCACTATCATTTCGTGTATCTACAGTACCTCTATAGCCCTGTTATTGCTGTTATGGCCCCCTAACGTCAAGATACACCTGCTGGTGACAGTGAAAAACAAATTTTCTAAAAGTCGGAAAATTCTATCACTTGGCTCGCAATGGTCCCGCGGCTGCCGAGTTTGTGAGCTTCGACCTGTAGTAGGATGTCTGATTGTTATCTTAAATTGTGTGTTTGTGTTTGTGTATGTGTGTGTGCGCGCGCTTAAAGGAGGCTGTGAAAGGCAAAACAAATCCGAGACGAAATTAGGAAATTTCGAAAACACATTAGTGTTCGTAGGAAAAGGAGGAGTGGGCGGGCGTACTTATGATTTGCTGTTCCCGGATGGAAGGAAGCGAAGCTTTGTGTTTGTGTGATCTTTTTTAATTTAATTGATTTATTTATTTTGTGCGTGTCTGAAAACTTTTCTTCTTGGCCGCCTGAGAGCAAACCCCCTCCCACCCAAAAAAAAAAAAAAAAAAAAATCGTGCTAACTTGGCCGGGAACTGAAAAGTGGAAAGCCATATTGGTAACCGATAGAGCTAATTGCAATGCAGGAGCAGGACTTGCAGTCCCGTTGGGCTGGCTGTCGGTGCAGCCACAAGGCGTCATCAGAGAAAAGTGATCAGGTAATGGTATCTTTACCTCCCTCGCTAGCGAGGGCGGGGGTGCTCCGGAGGTGAATAAAATAACGTGGCGGCAAGCAGAATGAAAGGAAGATTTCCACCTTGTACGGAAAGGGTGAGTCAAAGTGGGCTGTATCCCTTCGCCGCCGAAGGGGTGTTACGGAAATTAATAAAATCGCCTGGCGGTAGGGGGTTGGTTCACAAGTACCAATGTGGGTGGTAAAAGAAGAAGAAGAAGAAGAAGAAATCCAATGGAGACATAAGGGTTGAGGAGGAGGAGGAGCAAGCCCTTCGGCGGTAGTCATAGTCATGTACTCGTAAGTTGTACAGCGGTATGATGACCACGCCACTACCGATATCACCATCTCTGCCGCCACAGCCACCAACGTCACCACAAAAATAACTACAAACATCGCCACCACGATTACCAACATCGCCACTGCAAATAACATCACTACAACCCCTCACCACCACCAGCACCATCACTCCCTTTACCCTTCCTCTTCCGCATCCTCCCCCTCCCCACCCATACTGATACTCGTTCCTCTCCTTCCCTCCCCATCCTTCTTCCTCACCTCCCTAATCATTGTTGTTCCTTCCCCATTCCTCTTCCTTTCCACTCGTGTCTTGTCACTGGTTTCTCGTTCCCACGGTTCCCATCCCATCTCATTCCATTTCATCCAATCATATCCAATCCCATCCATCGCACCACATCCATTCCTTCACCCCCCCCCCCCTTGCCTCCCTCCCATACTCTTCCCTCCCGCTCCTTCTCCTTCCTCTTGTGATTTGTGTTCCTTTCCCAGAGGGCACAGAAATGCACGTCTCCCTTATCTCCCCCTTCCTCCCTCACCTCCTCTCCCATCTTATTCACAACACCTCCATCATTCCCTCTCTTCCCCTTTACATACCACCAGTTAATGAAAATAAACGATTTAACTTGTTTATATACGCTCCACGTGAGCACGCGTACAGACACACACACACACACACACACACACACACACACACACACACACACATACGTACACGCACACGCACACATACATTCGTGGTGCGCCAGTCATTACTCTGTTGTTCCGCGCCGCAGGTAATTAGCTTGCACATGTAAAGTAACTCGCTTCTTAGGTTTTTGACAAAGTGCCACGAGGGAAGAGGAGAAGCGAGAGTCCTTATAACAGCAACACACACACACACGCACACACACACACACACACACACACACACACACACACACACACACACACACACACACACACATATATATATATGTATATATATATATATATATATATGTATATATATGTATATATGTGTGTATATATATGTATATATATATATATATGTGTGTGTGTGTGTGTGTGTGCATATATATATATATATATATATATATATATATATATATATATATATATATATATATATATATATAAGACGGTGAGAGTGATGAGGTGAGTGGAGCAGAAGCCTCCAAAAGTGAATGGATTTTATGTGAAGGAGGGGTGTGTATGTAGTCCCTCCAATATCAGTATGAATATTTATTTTTTTAATTGGAGACACTATTCAACCTGATAACGCTTCATTCAGATTTTGATGAACCTATTGCTGCCAGACGATTCTTTTCGGACGCCCCTTTCTAACCTCACCTCCCCCCCTCTTCCCCTCTCCCTCCCTTTCACCCTCTCCCTCCCTTTCACCCTTTAGGTGAGTCCATTTAAAAATTGAGGAAGAATAAGACAACGCTTAATTACGTGAGAACTTAATACGGATCCGGTTATTATTTCCATATATATTAGTTAAAAGCTGAAAAAACCCTCCAGGCTCTAGGGCTTGGGAGTCAGCTTCAGCCTGATACAAACCCAACCAAACAAACATATTAAGAGGAAGATACAGGACACTAATCAACCGAGAATTATTACGTTTGTACTGCATAAAATGGAAATAGCCAAAACTTTATGATGTCTGTTGTTGTTACTCTATTGTACTCTTGCATAACACACAGTATCTGATTATAAACAATATATGGAAAACACTGTTCTTATCTGTACCTATTAAAATATTTAGAAACTAGATTTGTTTGTAGCTCACATAACGCCGCTGCTAGTTTTTAAGGATTAAATGAGGATAAATAAACAAAACTTGATGTAAAAAGAAGAGGACGAATTGAAACTGTGATGTTTATTGTCAAAGAAAAAAGTGAGAGAGAAAAAATAAGAATGGCTTGACAAGGAATTATATATATGTGTGTGTGTGTGTGTGTGTGTGCGTGTGTGTGTGCGTGCGCACGTGTGTGCATACACAAGCGACCATTAATGTCCACGTCATATGATTTGTTATATTGGTGTCTCTCCACGAATTTCGTTATCGTTCACTGTACACATATGGGCACTTTTATTGGAGCGCACGATGGATATATAAAAATACGGCTCGTACTTGCGTATGAGTTTATGGGTTACTTGGTACAGTTTACATCGTAATGCAAAAGTTTTTGGCATAACCTATAAGTTCCAGCTGAGTGCCACAAAAGAAAATAAGAGTGACACCCAGCACGAGAAGGACCGAACTGCGCACTGGGTAATGTGGGAGGAGTATGAGCATGCGCGGTATGATGTGGGCGCCAAGATGGTGCCTTCTGCCTCGACGAGAACACGTGTGCTCTAATTAATGTATGAGTTCTTAATAGCTTGCGTTATGTACATGTACCGGTATGTTTCCATATGTTTTTGTGTGCTTTCTTTTCATACAACCGCTTTTGTGTGTCTGTTCTGCTAGTGTGATATGCTCGATTGTGTATATGTTATTGTATTTATGTGCGTGTGTGGGAGGTTGTATGTGTTTGTATGTACACATATATAAGTCATTCAACATGGCTCTACTCTATTTATTTATACGCATGTACATGGTGTGAGCAAAATTGCATTTGTACAGGTGCCTGTAAGCACCGTTTGTACCCTAGCATCATTGAAATGTATAAACGGGAATAACATATGTTTTCTCTCAATTTTATATATATTTTCTCTCAGAGATTGAAAGGTGTTGTGCACTACCGCTAGATTTATACAAGCGTTGGTACATGTACAACAAGTGAAATGTGGCGACACGTAGACGTAGACTTTTATATTTGTGATCCATTACTGTACACGAATTTACAAGGGGACGTGGCCGTAGTCAGCCTTTCTACCAATCTTTACAAGTTTCGCACACACACACACACACACACACACACACACACACACACACACACACACACACACACACACACACACATACATACACACACACGCGCGCGCGCTCACAACACACAGTACATCATCTCCTTTTTTATATTTTCTATCTACCATATTGTCTCTTACCCCTCTCTGAACCTCAACCCCCAACAGCTGGCGATTATCTTTTCCCCTGTCTCCCCCACCTTTCTTCTTTATCGCATCCCCTTCGTCTTGCTTCGATATATTAATTAATTAATCTCCCCCGACCTTCCCACTTTTTTTCCACCACCCTTTTTTCATACTTCATATCCCCCCTCCCCTCCCCGCCCCGCTCCGCCCCTTCCTCCTGTTCTTTTGGTACCCCATTAGTTCTCGAGTCCCCCAATCCATTAACTCACAGGAACCTCCTCCCACCCTCCCTGCCGCCTATTAGGTCCTTTCAATTGTCTATTTCCTAATTACATGGAGGAGCTATTGGGGCGCTCTGCTGGGGCAGACTTCGCCAGGACTCCATCCCTCTTCCTCTTCCTCCTCTTTCTCTTCCCCTTCCTCTTCATCTCCTTCCTCCTCCTTTTCCTCCTAATCCTCTTCCTCCTTTTACTCCTTGTCCTCCTCTTCGTCCTTCCCATCCTCCCTCTGTTCCTCCTGTTCAGTTCTTCATCCATAGTCATCTTCCTCTTGTTATTCCTTTTTCTTCTGCTCTTCCTCCCCCCCCATTCTCTTATTTTGTTTCTTCTTTCTTTTCTTTTTTTCAATCATTCCTACTTTTATCCACTTCGTTTTCTTCCTCACATTTCCTCCTCCGACTCTCCACCATCTTCAAACCATTTTGACTTTAGTATCAAACCACATCCCATCTCAGCTGAATAAAATCGTCTACGGTGAACCAGAAATTAAATTGTGGAAAGCGTCGTGATAGAGTGTTGAAAATGTGGGAAAGAAAGCTTATTTTGAATGTCCTCCTTCTGGCCGGAGAGTTGTACAAGTTTTCAAATGTAAGAAACACTTCGGTAAACATTATACTGGGTTATTTCCATTAAATAAAGAAATGTATATTTTGCGAGTAGAAAACGACAACAAGCGAGTATATCTCTCTGTTAACAACAGTCAGGCCTGACTACATCGGATTAAATCTGTTTCTAATTTTCTCTCTTCTCCTCTCTCCCCTCCTTTGAAGTTGTACAACAGTGTGAAGATCTATCTATCACTGATGTCCTCCCTCCCCTCTCCTCCTTCCCATTTTCTCTCCCCTCCCTCCTTCCCTCCCTCTCTCCCCCCCTATAGAGAGCATCTCTTTTCCGTTTATGATTAAAGGCCGCGTGCTTTAATCTGCGGAAGGGCAGACTCTATGGGGCCTCAGAACTCTATTGGAATAAGATTTTCCTCTTTTCACACCTCATCCTCCTGTTCCTCCTCTTTCTTTTCTTCCTCCTCCTCCTCCTCCACTTCTTTTTCTACCTCCTCCTCATCCTTCTCTTAATTTCTTCTCTACTTCCTCCTCCTCCTCCTCCTTATCTACCTCCCCTATTTTCTCCTCTTCTTCTCAACTCCTCGTTTTCTATCTTTTCTTCCTGTTTATTTCCTTCCACATCTTTTTCATCTTCCTTCTTCTTCTCCTCTCTTCATGGCCGTGGTCACACGACCTACTCCGCCTCGAGGGAGACCCCAATAGAAAGTAGCTCGAAGAGCAGATGGCCGTTGCTCGAGGTCGACAGCGTGCAGATGCTCCCCATGTGACTTCCTGTGGTTATCCGAGCTTCGAAGGACGTGTTGGGTGGGATGAAAGTGCTCCTCGGTGTCCTCTCAAGGTGGAGCCGCGGAAGGCGTGAGATCCCGTTTTAGTCTTTGGTTTGAATTCGAATCCAGAAACTCTACATCCCCTAGAAGATCGAGCATATAGGGTGATGGCCACCTGGGTCGCAGTTAAGCGTGTCCTGGCGTGGGCTCCCCATCATACGTCACCGTGAGTGCATCATAAGGGGTGAGTGCCAAGGATCTGCGTATTCATGAAGCAAATGTGTCCCTTCCTCCTCTCACTTCCCTCCCTTCCTCTGATGCAGGCAGCCTAGTTTGAATTTGTTGGGGAGGAGGAGAAGGAGGAAGGAGAAAAGGGGAGAGGAACAAGAGGAATAGGATGAGGAGGAGAAGGTGGTGGAAAAGAAGGGCGAAGAAGAAGAGGAGGAGGAGGTGGAGGTGGTGGAAAAGAAGGGCGAAGAAGAGGAGGAGGAGGAGGAGGAGGAGGAAGAGGAATAGAAGGAGAAACCTGAGGTGAAGGAAGATAAAGAGGTAGAAGAAGAAAATGTGGAGGTGGAACAAGAAGAATCGTAGAGGAGCAATAAGAGGAGGAGGAGGAGGAGGAATAGGTGGGCCTCGACCGTGGCACCCCTTTCGGGACAGAGGGTCTGGGTGCCACGGGCAATAACGGAATAGATTGGAACGTCCCCCCACCCCCCTGCACGGAAAGGGTTGATTGATAAGTCCATAGACTGAGTGCCGAATAAAATCTCCTGGTGGTAGCCAGAATAAAAGCGTTAATTTGCCAGTCCCTCTGGCGATACATATATGAATAAAATCACCTGACGGCATAATTAAAAAATGCTACTTGGGGCCTTATCCGTTTAAGTCCTAAGGCTTAGGAAGTGCCACGGGGGTGCACCAGAGTTAGGCACTGGAGAGTGCCAGCCGATACTCGTTCTAATGACAGCTGCCTATAGAGGTCATACCCCCTTCTCTCCTCCTAAAGGCTTTATGAAATTGTGTTAACATGCATAGGTGTTGTTCTTCTCGTCTTTGTCCGTCGGGGAGTCAGTCAACTTGGCATTAGCATAATCACTTTTTAATATCGTCTCGCTTTCTTCTTGGTAAGAGGTTGTCGGACGTCATTAATCCGGCACTAGCGGATTGCCATGCGAATAATCATGATTGCAACGAGCTCTCATTGTTGTTGCTCATTTGTTGCTGATGCCGTTGGTGGTCTTGTTTTTTGTATTCCTCGTCTTCTTTGTCTTCGACTTTTTCTTCTTTCTATTATTTTCTTCTACTTTTTCATCTCTTCATTCTTTCTCTTCGTCTTCTTCGTCTTTTTTTTTTCTCCTTCCTCGCCTCCTCTTACATCTCATTCTTATTATTATTCTCACTCTCATCCTTCGTGGCCACTTTTTTCTTAAAAAGAAAGAAAGAAAGAAGAAAACTTTCACCTCCAAAGTACTGCATTGAGCGTACCCTGGACGTACTCGAGAGGTCCTGGGAACGGAAGCCGTCATAGTTGTTCCACGGGAAATGAATCAAAGAAGCACGGCGGCTTCAGCAGCTTCCAATTGGTGGAACCCAAGTGCCAGCTATCTCTGCCCGCTCACGTTGTGGGTTCGAATCCCGCACTCATGTCTGATCAATCGTGTTGACCTCATCATCACCGGGTGGCACTTTCCCCCTACCACCACCGGACGATTCTATTCATCGCCTCTGGCATCCCCCGTAGTAACGAGGGTGGTAAGGAGCCTCGAAGCGCTGAGTAGCTGCGGCCGGAGCCGTCACCTTTGCCCTAGGATGCGCTTTATGAGACTGCTGGAGAAGGGGCATGTAACAGTCACTGCTGGGAATCGGATAGGAGTGCGGGATTCGAACCCAGAACTGAGCGAATGCGAGACCAGCACGCTTCCGATGACGCCACCAGCGCACTCTTTGGTAACTAAGAGGTTACTAAAACTCCTTCCTAACCCCGTTACGGTCCAGTGCTCTTTGAACCCGTCTTTATGATGATGTCATTGCGATTTTCGTCATAAGATTTTATTCATCTCAGGGAACGACACTCCGGTGTGGGCGCTAAGGGCACTGCAGACCCACCCTTCCCTCTGTTGACACCCTCGCTGATGTTATTATGATTAATGTCAGTCGTGGTAATGACGTTTGTTCTACATAAAGAAAATGAGCCCTGTGGGTTAGAGAGAGAGAGAGAGAGAGAGAGAGAGAGAGAGAGAGAGAGAGAGAGAGAGAGAGAGAGAGAGACCATGGTGAATAGAGTTATGAAGAAAAATGAGAGATAAAGACAGATACAATAGAAAGAGAGAGAGAGAGGGAGAGAGAGAGAAAGAGAGAGAGAGAGAGAGAGAGAGAGAGAGAAGAGGCTCCATGGGAGGGAGAGGGATGGGGGTAAGAGGGAGGCGTGCCTGTTCAATGCCAAGACGCAGAGATGAATCGTGGAGTGGATTGGGGCGGAACCGAAGGAATTGGATTGATTTTTCCTCTGGCAGGAGGAGCGTCGTCGCCCTGGGAAGTGCCACTCTGAGGTGCCCAACCTCCTTACGTTTGGCATTTGAGTGCCAGTGCCACGGAGGGAATAAAATCGCCAGGCGGCAGCCAGAATGGAAATGGAAAGGTGCCACCCGCTAGAGAAGGGGCTAGACGAGATGGGGTGATTGAATAGCATCCTCTGTTCTTAGCCTGCATAAAATCTTTCAATTTTCATAAAATGTTTCAGTTTGCCATATCGTACTTACCTCTCCCTCCACCTCTTCTTCTTCCTCTTTTTCACGCTTCCTGTTCCTGCCCTCAATCTTTCTCCTATTCCTATTTTATTTCTCATTCCTTATAATTTCACAATTCTTCCTCCTAACCATCTCTTCCTCCTCCTCCTCCTCCACCTCCTCCCACTCCCTAGCCTCTTCACCCCTCTTGGCTCTTCTCTTTCACCCCACCCACCAACCCTTCCTTCCTTCCCTCCCTCCTCATCCTCATCCACCCTCCGCCGGCGCACTCTGAACGATGGCCACTCTGCATTTTAAAGTTCCTTTTCTTCGCTTGTCCTCTCTTGTTTGTCTTGTTGTCGTTTTCCTCCTCCACCTCCTCTCCTTCGCCTCTGCTTTCGCCTCCTCCTCCGCCAATATCTACGCTTCCTCCTCCTTTTCCTCCTCTTCCTACTCCTCCTTCTCTTCATCCACTTACGCCTCCTCCTCATCATCATATTTCTTCTCGTCGTCGTTATTATCAGCATGATGATGATGATGATCATATCATCATCATCATCGTCGTCGCCATCATCTTCATCATCATCATCACCATTCATTTTTTTTCTTACTCTTCTTCCTCTTCCTCCTCTTTCTCCTCCTCTTCAGTCCTGGTAATGAGAATAAGTAGAGCTCGTTAAGTCGAAGCCATTGAGGTCGGCCTTGAGCGTGAGTAGCAGCCGCTTGAAGGCGAGGAGGAGAAGGAGGTGGTGGTGGTGGCTTAATAAGCAGGAGGAGGTTGGGGGAGGAGGAAGAGGAGGAGGAGGCTTAGAAGATAACCGGAGGCGATCATGTCACTCTCGAACGGACGGACGGAGGGAGACACACAGATAGATTGACTGAATGATACTCGTATAAGGATGGGCGGATGGACAGAGGTATGGATGGACAGACAGACGGGTAGGCAAACATAGAAACAGAAATACAGACAGACAGGCTGATAGATACAAAAGGACGGACCCCACCCTGAAGATAATCCCATTCGATTGAGACTCTTTCGTGCCTGGAGCGTCACCGTATTTTAAGGGGACTCCTTGTAGGAGGCCCGGGACAACGTGCGTGACGTTCAGTTGAGTTGGGCCTTGCGATATACGTATGTGGGACCGCCTACACACACACAAACGCGCACACACACACAGACATATATATATATATATATATATATATATATATATATATATATATATATATACAGTGTGACATCGAGAGACGAGGTGGAAGGGAAAGCCACGGGTCTGGATCTGATTCTTGAGTTTTATTCTTGACCGGTTTCGCTCTTAGCTTCTTCAGAGGAATGTAACTCTGGGATGAAGCCGGCCAGGTCCACGTCCCTCACTGGGGGTGGGATCCATGGTTAGTTTGTACATATCATGAATTACATAATCGACGCAGATGCATAATAAATAACATATCTGAAAAAGAAATATAACAAATTTATTAACAGAAACAGTTCTGGTATGTCTAGTGCGACGTCAAATGGTGTTGTGTGGAATCTAAAAGGTATAAAAAAGTATCAAAGATTAAGTGAAACAAAAATAAAAATGTAAATAAGAATAATGATAAAGCTAATAAATAAAGAACAATAAAATATAACTGATTTTGTTTGACTAGGTGCCAACCAGAGTTTTTGTATTGCGTCACCACGCTGAAGGGTCAGGACACAGTTATGCAGACCCCCCCCCATACCTCAACCATTCTCATGCACGCACGCACACACGCACGCACGTAGCTGGCTGGCGGGCCCTCCTCATCCTCCCGTCTCATGAAGCTGTGAACGCGTGAGAGCCTCACGTGGAATACAATGCGAGTCCAATTCAGCAGGGAACCATGGTGTCCAGGGCGATGATGGTAGAATGAAATATATATGTGTGTATATATCTACTATAATAAAGTAGTAGCTTCTGTCTGTCTGTTTGTTTGTTCACGAAATCCTAGGGTTTGGGAGATAGACCACCATAACCATATATATTCTGATGGAAAGCTTATATACCAGGGAAGGCAAGTATGGTAATACGTGGATTTTGCAGATTATCTTACCAATATTTTAGACCATTTAACTCACTTGGATTTTACACACACACACATACACACACACACACACACACACACACACACACACACACACACACACACACACACACACACACACACACACACACAGACACACACACACACACACACACACACACACACACACACACACACACACACACACACACACACACACACATATATATATATATATGTATATATATATATATATATATATACATATATATACATAAATTATGTTTGTCCTATCCCCCCCCGTAACCTAACCAAACCTAACTTATCCTAACTTGTCCTATCTTGTCCTATCGTAACCTACCTTAACTAACCTGACCGAACCTAATACAGTATGATCTAACCTAACCTAAACTAACTTAACGTGACCTATCCTAACCTGACCTAATCTAACTTAACCTAACCTAACCAGGTTCGATTCAGCCACGAAGACACATCATGTTGTTATTTGCCTCTGGAGAACCCCCCCCACACACACACACACTCGCAGAGATGATGCTGGTTGGGACCAGAGGATTTTCTTAGCTGAGAGAGGAGGGCCTCAGTCGGGTGATTTATGTTTGATATCGGATGAAGGCGAGAGGATGTTGAGGATGAGGATGGCCCGCTAGTAGCGCCATAAATCATCCACTTCAGTCCTGAGGAGGAGGAGGAGGAGGGATCTACACTAACCTGAATGAAATGGTCGGTTGTTTCCCTGAGTAGAGCTTCCCATATGTCCCCTTCCCTCCCCACTCTCTCTACCCTGTCTCTCTCTCTCTCTCTCTCTCTCTCTCTCTCTCTCTCTCTCTCTCTCTCTCTCTCTCTCTCTCTCTCTCTCTCTCTCTCTCTCTCTCTCTCTCTCCATTCTCTACTTCTCTACCTTGTCACGACCTTTTTACTCCCCTTGCTGTACCCTGTTTCCCTTCTTTCCCCTCTCTTCCCCTCTTCACCCCTCTCTACCTAATCTCTACTCTCGCTCTCCTCTCTTTCCTCTCTTCCTTTACCGCTTCTCCTCTTCCTCCATTCTCCCCCTTCCTTCCTTCCTTCCTTCCTTCCTTCCATCCTTCTTTCTTTTCTCATATATCTCCCCTCTCTTCCCTCTCTCTCTTCTCTCTCTCCTCTTGTCTCTCCTTTCTCCTCTATCCTCTTTATCTCCTATCCTCTCTTCTCTCTCTTCCTTTCATTCATTATCTCCCCTCTTATCTCTTTTTCTCTCCCCTCTCCCATCTGTTCCATCTGCCCCTCCCCATTTCTTCCTTTTTTCCCTCTCATCCTCATTCTCCCCCCCCCTCCTCGTCCCCCACCCCCCTCATCTACTTTCATCTGTGCCTCGGACGCATACAAATCTCTCTGAAGGAACTAATTCCACTTTTCCGCTCACCCCCCACCCACCTGCTCTTCGTATCTCACCCTATTGCTCATCATCATCATCGTCTTCGTCTTTCCTTTTGTTTCTACTGTCATCATTAGCGTCCTCATTGTCATCATCGTCGTCATCGTCATCATCATCATCGTCATCATCATCATCATAATCGTCATCATCGTCATCATCATCATAATCATCGTCATAATCATCATTATCATTATCATCGTTATTGTCATCATCATTATCATAGTCAACGTCATCATCATGATCATGATCATCATCATCACTATCATAGTAATTGTTGATCCTCATCTTCGTGGTCATCATCATAGTCACCATAATCATCACCGCCATTTTCATCATCGTTGTCACCATCACCACCATCATCACTACCACCACCATCCTCACACCATCACCACCACCACCTCCTCCAACACCACCAACACATCCACTACCATCCCATCTTCACGTCATCATCAACGACACCATCACTATTGTCACATCATCACCACTGCCGCCACCACCATCATCATCGTCATTATGATCATCATCATCACCATTATAATCATCATCATCATCATCATCATCATCATCATCATCATCATTATGATCATCATCATCGTCATCATCACCATTATAATCATCATCATCATCATCATCATCATCATCATCATCATCATCATCATCATCATCATCATCATCATCATCATCATCATAATTACTACTACCATCATCATCATCATCATCATCATCATCATCGCCGTGCGTTCTTTAGTTCTCTTTCTTGCTCTCTTGCCATTTTACCCAGTCATTGTTTTCTTCATTCCAGGACACCCATTCTCTACGCTCCCCGTTCAAGGCTATGCTCCCCACCATCTTCCCCACCTCCCTCAGCCCCCCCCCCCACCCTTCCTCATGGCTCCATCATAAGCTCCCCACTGGTACCGTACTTTACAAAGTCCTCCTAACCCCCCCTCTCTGCCTCCTCCTTCCACCCTTTTTTCTATATTCCTCTCACGATTTATCTTCCCCCGCCTTCCCCCTCCTTCTGTTCTTCCTCCTCCTTGGACAGTTTTCTCCCTTCCTAGTCCTCCACCTCCTTCCTCCCTACTTCTCCTACTACTTCTTGGTCCTCCTCTCCCTCTTCTGCTCCCTCTACTCCTCTTGTTCTTCCTCCATTTCCTTCTCCTTCTCTTAATCCTCCTGTTCCCCTTACTTTTCCTTCTTTTACTCTTCCTCCTACTCCTCCTCCACCCCTTCCCCATCCTCTTCCATCTTCTTCCTCTTATCATCTTGCCCCTCCTCTCCCTCCTCCTACTCCTTCCACTCTATTTGCTCCACCTCCTCCTTCGGCTGTATTTGCTCCTCTTCCACTTTCTTCTCCTTCTCTTCCTTCCCATCATCATCATTTCCCCCCCTCCTCCTCCTCCTCCTCCTCGCCTCCTCCTCCTCCTCCTCTTTCTCCTCCTTCATCACCTCTTCTTTTTTCTTTTCTTCCCCTTCTTCGTCTTCCTCCTCCTTCCCATCCACCCTCGACGCCCCCACCGACGACCATCATGTGCTTGGCATTCCCGATGCCCCTGAGAGGTTTCCTCCTTGATGCTTTCCACCCTTTACCTACTTAGTGGGCTTACTAGATATAACCTGGTGCTCCAACCCTCACCCCTAACCTGCGTAACAACACTCCCTCCCCCTTTCCCCCGTAACAGCCCTCCCTCCCTCCCGCCCTCCCTTCTCTCCCTTCTCCTTTTCTACCTCCTACTTCCCCCCTCCTCCTACCTTTCCCCCTCCTCACCTCTTTCCTTATCCTTCTTATATTTTCTTCTTGCAGCAGGGCACCTTCCATCCCATCATCCTTCTTTGCATCCTTCTTTCCTTCCGTCCTTACCTCCTTCCTTCTTTCATTCCTTTCTTCCTTCCATTTCTTCTTTGCCTCCTCTTTCCTTCCCGCTTCCCCTTTCCGTGCTCGTTCTCTTTTTGTCTGCCACTTACTAACTCTTTTTCTCTATTTCCCTCTCCCTCTTTTCCTCCCTCCTTCCTCCCTCCCTCCATTTTTTCGTTTCCCCCCTCCCTCTTCCCGCCTTTTCTTCGCTCCCTCCTTATCTCTCATCACCCGTCCTCTCCCTTCAGACCACCGCCTCCATATTTTGCCTCCACATTCCAATCTCATTGCGTCTTACTCTGCATTTACTCCACTTTCTGCATACTCCTTGTAATTGCTCGTCATCTTTACCTCCTCTCTTCCTCCGCTTCCCTCCTCGGGACCCATCCCCTCGCTCGACATCACCACTTCCATCTCATCTGGAGGTTCTTCGACGGCGGATTCCATCCCCCCCCCCCCCACAGCCCCAACTCCCCCGTCTCCCGAGTTCTTCTTTTTCTTCTTCCTCTTTTCTTTCTTCTTCTTCTTCTTCTTCTTCCTCTTTTCTTTCTTCTTCTTCTTCTTCTTCTTCTTCTTCTCCCTCTTCTTCTTCTTCTTCTTCTTCTTCTTCTTCTCCTTCTTCTTCTTCTCCCTCTCCTTCTTCTTCTTCTTCTTCTTCTTCTTCTTCTTCTTCTTCTTCTTCTTCATTTTCTATATTTTCTCCTTTTTCTTCTTCTTCGTTATCTTCTTTTCTACATTTTCGTCTCCTTCTTCTTCTTCTTCTTCATTGTCTTCTTCGTTTTTTACATTTTCTTCTTCCTCTTCTTCTCCTCCCTCTCCTTCTCCCTCTCCCTCTCCTTGTTCTTGTTCTTCTTTTTCTTCCTCTTCTCCTTCTTCTTCTTCTTCTTCTTCTTCTTCTTCTTCTTCTTCGTTTTCTACATTTTCTCCTTTTTCTTCTTCTTCGTTGTCTTCTTTTCTATATTTTCTTCTCCTTCTTCTTCATTATCTTCTTCGTTTTCTACATTTTCTTCTTCCTCTTCTTCTTCTTCTTCTCCTCCCTCTCCTCCCTCTCCTTGTTCTTGTTCTTTTTCTTCCTCTTCTCCTTCTTCTTCTCCTTCTTCTTCTTCGTTTTCTACATTTTCTTCGTCTTCTTTTTCTTCTTCTCCTCCTTCGTTTGCTGCTTCTTCGTCTTCCACGTTTTCTTCTTCTTTTCTTCTTCTTCATTTTCTTCTTCTTCTCCCTCTCCTTCTCCCTCTCCTTCTTGTTCTTGTTCTTTTTCTTCCTCGTCTCCTTCTTCTTCTCCTTCTGCTTCTTCGTTTTCTTCTTCTTCTTCATTTTCTACATTTTCTTCCTCTTCTTTTTCTTCTGCTTTTTCCTTTTCTTCTTCTTCGTTTTCTACATTTTCTTCGTCTTCTTTTTCTTCTTCTCCGTCTTCCACGTTTTCTTCTTCTTCTCCTTTTTTCTTCTTGTTCTTCTTCGTTGTCTTCCTCTCCTTTTTTCTTCTTCTTGTTCTTCTTCGTTGTCTTCTTATTTTTGTACATTTTCTTCTCCTTCTTCTTCCTCCTCCTTCTCCTCTTATTCTTGTTCTTCTGTCTCGTTCATCATTTCCCAGCCACTTTCTTGTATGCAGTTCATTTTCCTATGAAGTCATCATTATTTCATAGACTTCAGTGACACCCCCTACGTACCAGAGTCACGCAGCATTCTTCCATATTTGGAGACCCTACTCCACCCAAAGAAGAATACTGATCACTCGTAACGTCTGCTGTCTGTCCCTCCTATCTGGTACTGCCCTCCTTCGGTCTCTCCTTCACCACCTCTGGTGTGATAATATTTTCCGCATGGACAGAAGCGCTGGATACCGGGGAGGGGACGAAGCACAATAAGCGTAGACCCACTACGCCCAAATAAATTTGTATAGCAAAAAATGTAGGAAAAATTTCTGCACCAAACATATATATATATATATATATATATGTATGTATATATATATATATATATATATATATATATATATATATATATATATATATATATATATATATATATATATAAATTCTGCAAATATTTGAAAAAGGAGACATTCAGTTCACACACTATCTATCCATTTATGCATTTGTTTATTAAACTTGTTTATTTATTTGTGCAATTATTTATTTTGTTTATCTTATTTGGTTGATAATTTATTTCACTTTATTTGTCTATATTCATTTATCAGTTTATGTATATATTTGCTCTTTTATTTAATAAAAATATAACAATATAAAAATCCATGAGGACCTTTTGGAACTCTTTGATGGACACCTTGACCCCGCTTGAGAACTATTGTCCTAAAGTCGTCTGCTGTTGGCCAGGAAATAAAGATTTGTAAAGGTCCTAAAATCAATACAACAGATCCACCATTCCTTCCGTTCCTCCCCGTTGCTTTCACGCTCTCTCCACGGTTCCTCCACATCTTTCAATGTCTCATCCACATTCTCTCCACATCTCCGTCACATCCCCTCCATATCTCCACATACCCTCCAGATTTCTTTTTTGTCCTCTCCACATCTCCTCCAGATTCCTTCTTCGTCCACTCCACATCCCTTCTAGATTCCTTCCATATTCTTTCACGCCTGTTCCACATCCCCTCCACATCTCTGCTTACCCTAGACTTCCTCCTCCTCCTCCTCCTCCTCCCCTTACTCCTATTCCTCCTGCTCCACCTCCTCCCCTATTCCTTTTCCTCCTCCTGCTACTGCTCCTCCTCCTCCTCCTCCTCCCCCCCTGCTCTTCCTTCTCCTGTTCCTCCTTCTTTTCCCCTCCGCACGAAAACGTTTTCCCTCTTCTTGAAACCAGATGACCCTATTATGTCTCTCCTGAATGGGCCATAGAATGCCGTCGCCACCCCCTCTCCCTCTCTTTCTCTCTCATCCTCTTTCCTCCATCTCCTCCTCCATTTTGTTCTACCCTCTCCCTTCTCCTACTCCTCCTCCTCCTCCTCCACCTCCTCTTTCTTATCTTCTTACTTCTCATACCCTCCTCTTCTTCCTCTTCCTCTTACTGCTTCTTCCTTCTCCTCCAACTCCTCCTCTTCTTCCTCTTCCTCCTCCTACTTCTCCTCCGCTTTGTCCTCCGCCTTCGCTCTTTTCCCAAAACTCTTCTTCATTTTGACTTATCTTTTTACGCCCTACAGCATCCGATGGCCTGGTCAAATTGTCCTCCCCCTCTTCTCCTCCCTTCCCCCCTCCCCATCTTCCTCCCCTCCACTCCCCTTCCCCTCCTCCTCCCTCTCCTTCCTTCTTGGAATGTTTTACTTCCAATTACTTCTAATCCCTCGTGCCTGGAATACATCATGGGGAAGGATTTCCAAACCACGGGGTGTTGGCTTCGGCCGTAGGCAGTCACTTTGATTCGACGATTTACCTCTCTCCTTTCTCGCTCTCTCTCTCTCTCTCTCTCTCTCTCTCTCTCTCTCTCTCTCTCTCTCTCTCTCTCTCTCTCTCTCTCTCTCTCTCTCTCTCTCTCTCTCTGTCTCTCACACTGTGTGCGAGATATCATGTTGATAAAGTAATGATTCATCATGCATTTTTTACTGTTTCATTTATTTGCTCGTCTT
>NC_134811.1:47849950-47862450 GCF_046742065.1 Oratosquilla oratoria | reverse complement strand
CTGCTACCTCCACCGGCACTACAACCACGGCTACAGGTGCGGCACCACAATACCATCAAATTGATCAAAGCATGCACCGACCGGTTTAAAAAGAGCCCCATACCGACGTCTGTGGACTTAATCAACAAGAATAGCACTGTCGTACAACACAGCTATTCCTTAGCTTACTGTTTTGTTTTGTATTTTAATGCTTGCAACATCTTTTCACTGTCATAATTTTATCATTCTATAATTTTGTAGGTTGTATATTTTCAGCAGTAATGCTGCTATACCCAATAAACCGTATATTATTATTATAATGGAAGAGACAGCAGTAAGAGGAAGATGGGCAGAGTATTTTAGGAAGTTGCTAAATGTGAAGGAAGATAGGGAGGGAAAGGTAGTTGCAGTGGGAAGTGCTAAGAAAATGACAGTGATGAATGAGGAAAATGGAGGAGAAATAAGGAAAAATTAGGTGAAAGCAGTTATTAAAACGATGAGAGTAGACAAGGAACCTGGGTTGGATGGGTGTCTCATAGAATGTCTAAAAAGGGGAAGTACAGCGAGGTGGGCTAGCTGGTGAGGTTGTTTAACGTTTGTTTAAAAGAGTGTAGAGTGCCGGAGGACTTAGTACTTTCAGAGGGATCAGTTTGTTGAGTGTAGTTGGGAAGGCTTATGGGAGGGTTTGATTGAATGGATTAGGAGAGGAACAGAGAGAGTAAATGGCGAGGAACAGTGTGGGTATGGGACAAGTAGAGGTTGCGTGGATCAGATATTTTGTGATAAGGCAGATATGTGAGAAAGCTTTAGGAAAAGGTAAGGATTTTTTGGGCCTTTATGGATTTGAAAAAGGCTTATGACAGGGTAGACAGGAAGAAACTGTGGGAGGTATTGCAGATATATGGGATAGGAGGAAAGCTATTAAGAGCGGTCAAGGGTTTGTACGAGAGTAGAATTAGAAACGGAGTGTGAGTGATTTGAGGTAAAGGTGGGACTTTGCCAGGGATGTGTTACTTCGCCTTTGCTATTGAATTTATAAATGGATGGGGTGGTACGAGAGGTAAACGCAAGGGTAATGGGCTAGGGTTTGGAGATGGTTAAAGAAATGGAGAATGGTGGGAGTTAAGCTAGTTGTTCTTCGCTGACGACACTACACTTGTGGCAGGACTAGGGGATGGATTAAGGAAGTTAGTGACAGAATTTGGGTAGGTGTGCGAAAAAAAGAAGTTGAAGATAAATGTGGATAAAAGTAAGGTGATAAGATGTACAAGGGGAGAATATGGTAGCAAATTGGAAGATAGTGTTAAGGGAGACTGGAGGAAATGGATAGCTTTAGATACATGGGTACATATATGGCGGGAAAGGGAGTAGTGGAGGTGGAGATAGAATATAGACTGAGGGAAGCAAGTAAAGGCCTTGGGGGATTAAAAAGTGCAATGAGTAATAGACATTTGGGAATGGATTCTAAGAGGAGATTATATGAAGGAGTGATTGTGCCAACACCACTGTATGGGGCAGAAACATGGAACATAAGAGAGAAGGAGTTTGAATGCATTTGAGATGAGGTGCCTGAGAAACGAGGTGAGGAGGAGAGCAGGGGTGGAAAGGGAGTTGGGAGATGGGGTTGATGAAAGAGTATTAGGATGGTTTGGACACATGGAAAGAATGAATAAAGAAAGATTTGTAAAAGAGGTGTGGAAGGCAGAGGTGGAAGGGGTGAACATGAGGGGGCGACCAAGAATGAGATGGATATATGGAGTAAAAGGGGCGTTGGGAAAGAGGGGAATGTGTTGAGGAAAGAAGGGAGAAGATAGGGGTAATTAGAGAATGGCTGTGTGTTGATGATGCTGTGATGCATGGAAGGGAGTGGGTAGGGGATGGAGGGGTGAGGGAGTATATGAGAATTATAATTTGACGCAGACTGAAGGAATTTCTTCCCGTCTTTTCTTTTTTTGCATGAGGGAACGGAGAGGGCGGGTCGCCGATTAATTAAACGGCCTTGCTGTGGATGCGTTGTGTCTTGCTACATTGCTTCTGACCCAGGACAGTGGGCGAGATTCAGGGATGACCCGTCATCCAGGAGGAGCCAAGAAAAGAGGGAGGGATGGGTGGTGAATAGGAGTGGAGTATATGGGGACGAAATGGGTGGGAGTGGATTTATGCCTTTGACTTTGGCTACCTCCCTTGTAAGGGGGAAGAAGGCGTTGGTATATGTAAGTATATACCTGTATACTTGTATATATATATATATATATATATATATATATATATATATATATATACACACTCACATACACGCATATATATATATATATATATATATATATATATATATATATATATTGACACGTCTGTTTTCCTGGGGTCTTTTACGACTCTGAACAAAAAACTAAGATTTGACAGAGGAGATCGTACTTAGCCACCTGGCTTGGGCAAATGATGATTTTTTATGTATGTATGTATATATGTGTATGTGCAAATACTTACGTGCGAGCACTAGCACGGGCATTGGTTCTTAGAGGGAGAGAGATGGAGAGACACAGAGAGAGAAAGAGGAGATATAGAGAAAGAGAAACATACAAAGAGACAGAGTGTCGAATAAAAAAAGAAAACTGTATGCTAACTCCCTCCCTCCCTCTCTCCCCCTCCCCCTTCCCCTCTCTCCCTCTTCCCTCTTCCCTCTTTCCCTCTCCCCTCTCTCCCTCTCCCCCCTCTCCCTCTCCCCCCTCTCTCTCCCCTTTCTCTCCTCTCTCCCCCCTCTCTCTCTCTCTCTCTCTCTCTCTCTCTCTCTCTCTCTCTCTCTCTCTCTCTCTCTCTCTCTCTCTCTCTCTCTCTCTCTCTCTCTCTCTCTCTCTCCCCTCTCTCTCCCCTCTCTCTCCCCTCTCTCTCTCCCCTCTCTCTCTCTCTTTCTCTTTCTCCCTCTCTCTCTCTCTCTCCCCTCTCTCTCTCTCTCCCTCTCTCCCCTCTCTCTCTCTCTCTCTCTCTCTCTCTCTCTCTCTCTCTCTCTCTCTCTCTCTCTCTCTCTCTCTCTCTCTCTCTCTCACACACACACACACACACACACACACACACACACACACACACACATACGCACACAGACACACACACACACACACACACAAACATACATACACACATACATACGCACACACACATACATACGCGCACACACACACACACACACACACACACACACACACACACACACACACACACACACACACACACACACACACACACACACACAGACCTGACGACTGGTATGCACTTACCAATCAACTCGTCGCCGTCAAACAGACAATAGTGGATTATTTGTGCCCCAACAAGGAATCACTTTGCTTAAGATCAGTGTTTTGGCAGATGTTGGGTAATACGCCGATGGAGGGCGCATCAGGTATCCGGATCTTCGAAGCTCAGGGGTTAAAACCTAGGCTTAGAAAGCTTGCTAAGGGGTTAATCTAAGCTTGATCAAAATGCTCAGGTGCTAATCTACCCTTGATTAACTTCCCATGGGTTAAATTAAGCTTAATAAGCTTGTTAAAGGGTTAATCTGAGGTTAATAAACTTGCTCAGGGGGTAATCTAAGCTCAATAAACCTGCCCGTGGTTAACCCCTCTCTGTTTTCCCTTCCCCATCTCCCTCCCTTTGTTCCTCCTCCCCTTTCCCCTCCCATTTTCACCTTCCCTACTTCCAATCTCCCCCGTTCCCCTCTCCCTCTCTTCCCCCTCCACTTTTCACCTGTCCCTTTCCCCACTTCCACCTCCTTCAGTCTGTCCCTCCCCCTCTACCCCCTTACTCCCCCTCCGAAAAGAAGAAGAAGAAGAAGAAGTCCTGAATCCACCATTGCCCCACCAGGCTTTCGGCAGTCTCCGCTCGTCACGTTGCCCTCAACAATGTTCCCTCTAAGCTGTGCACGCGCACATGTATATGTCACAGCTAGCGCACATAAAGAAAAAATGTGTCCACACAAGGTTTTCAAATGATGTTAAAATCTATTCAATAAAGAAGTTCCACCCAAGCATCAACTTATAAATTCTCTAAAAATATGGTAACTTGTCAGCCGTCGAACCAATAATTGTTTGTTTTTTGTTTTTCTTACTAGCGCTTCCATTGCAAACGAAATAACTTTACCGCCGCCATGGGTGCACGCGCACATACTTTTCAGAGAAGGCAAAGTTTACACACAAGCAAATTTCTGCTCACGCTCTCAGCAACAAAATTAGAGGGAACATTGGCCCTCAGCCCCCTTCAGCACCGCGATGCATTTTTACAGACTTTATTCTGGTCCAGAACGAGACAATGTTATTGAGGCTGGGTGAAAGAGGGTCCCGGTCGATTAAACCCACTTTCAGGAACGAGGTCCTTCCCTCCCCCTCCCACCCCCACTCTTTCAAAGTGCTTCACATCGACTGAATGTGTAAAGGGAGCCCCCGGGATTAAAGGGGTTTATGGTTGAAGGGCCACTTTTCTGGGCCACTTCGACCTAGTATCAAGGTCAGGAGGGTCGAACTAGCCAAACCAGTTTTCCTGTACGAGGTCGAGGGCCGAAGTTGACAAACAAAACCGAGACAACAAAAAATATATATTCTCGTATCTCTCTCTCTCTCTCTCTCTCTCTCTCTCTCTATTATTTGGAATCTGTGATGTACTTTCATTGTATATATTCATTGACTCATTTAATGATCAAATCCTTTAATGAATGGTTTATATATTCATCTATTAATTTGTCCATTTATTATAAATGAAGTTGATTATTTATTTGTTTCTTTATTTGTTCATGTACTTATTTATGCATTTGTTTCTTTCTAGGTATTTGCGGTGATTAGGATGTTGTTGACGGAAATGTAGCATTATCTAGGATTTGTGAGTACAGTCTCATCATCAAGACACACAGATACACTCACATACACAGATACACACACACACACACACACACTCACACTCACACTCACACACACTCACACTCACCACATGTAACATATAGGGGAGGGATGAGCTTCGGGACAAACACGTATACATTTTCATGCCACGTCTTCCCTGTAATGTACACGAGCAGTTATACCTGGTAGAAGTTTTACCAACTGTACGAATACGTAGGTAGTTTCTTAACATATATACGCCAAAGCCCCTTTTCCCTTTATATGAGGATTATTGTAGGCACACACACACACACACACACACACACACACACACACACACACACACACACACACACACACACACACACACACACACACACACACACACACACACACACACACACACACACACATGCACGTACGCAGGCATGCACACGCACGTAACGTACGCTCTCTCTCGCGTGCACACACACACACACACACACGCACAGGTGGCGCAGTGGTAGAGTTCCCGGCTGCCATTACGTCTATCCGAGTTCGAATCCCGCCCAGGGCTGAAATAATTTCAGTATCGCTGCGCTGCGGATCGTTAATCTAACTCTCGTAGGAGGGGGAGTCGTGTGCGTGCGTGTAAGGTCACAGCATTACCCATAGATCGGTCATATATGAGCTCTGAGCTCTCTTCCGGGAGGGAAATAGTTGTCGATCACGAGTCCAACACTAGATCCAAGACCATGGTGAATCACACATGTACACACACACACACACACACACACACACACACACACACACACACACACACACACACACACACACACACACACGCACATACACGCACAGAAACACACATACACACCTTAATACACAGTCAAAATCCAAGTTATATACCAGTGGACAAATTCTGAATGCCATATACCACATCACTTGAACTCGGCACGTGTTCATTGTAACCCACGTAAAGCATCTGTGTGTACACTTGTGTGTAGTGTAACCCCATGTAGAGCACCTGTAAAGGTGTGTGTACATCTATGTGCAAGTTGCTTCCTTGCAAAACACCTCACGAACACCTCTCAAAAGGTTTGCTGCAGACTCACTTGAACTCAAGAGTGCTTCGTGGTTTTCTGCTGAGCTGGTCAACCAACGCGCATTCCCCACCTCCTTCTACAAAGTGACCCACTTGAATGATCTTTGTTGGTGATGACGTCATCTGATTCTATTCGTTTGAAGGAGGGGAACACAGGGTCAAATGGGTTAGATATATAATGGGCCTGTCCACAGGTGAATGAAATCATCTGCCGATAGCCAGAATAGTATTTGTAAAGGGTATCCTCTTGGTGAAAGAGTGATTAGGAGAGTGTCCGAATGTTTTCATCTTGGGTTTCTATCCTATCTGAATTAGACTTCCCGACGTTAGCCAGAGTAAAATATGTAGAGGACGTCATCCTAGCGGAAGGGTAAACGACCATCAAGATAATCATTGGGCTTGAACTCCTCGCCCCCCAAAAAATATATATTCTCTTTAGTCATGGACCATTTGCCTATGTATTGCTGTTCCCTATTCCTCTTAGGGACGACTTTATTAGTGAATAAATCACTTGGTGTCCACCAGCTATTATGAGGTCTCAGGCTGTGAACCCCCTGGCTAACTCCCCTGCCCCCCCTTGGGGTCACCTGCTCCACGCAGATCCAAATCCGGATCAGGTCGAAGACCTCTGCTCCACGCAGACCTTCATCCGGAACCACCACACGTCCTGAGGGCGCCACGAAGATCCGTCTTCCTCGTGACTGCTCCCAAAGAGGACCTTCTACATATGGGTTTTGGGAGGAGAGCATCTCAGACCTCCTGGGGGAAGGCCGTGCCGCAAGGGGGGTGGTGGTCGTGTGTTGGGGGGGGATGCCATTGAGTGCCGAGTCCTCTGGCTGTTAGGGATGACGTAAACTTAGGTTGTTACTATTTGGGGCTTGAATGACCCTCAACCATTGTACCTCTTGGGTCCGCTGCGGGTAGGCTGACGAAGGGAAGGGGCAGCCCCCATGCCAGCCAACAGTATTGACACCTTGGCCTTCGAAGCCTCCAGAGCACCTTCTTCGGGAACTTATCTTCGCAATTTTCTTAAAGAACCTGAGGCGTAAAATGGTCATTAAGAGCATGGTTGGAAGCCATGGATTATAGAAGACTCGGAAGTCCAAGATGACAAAGATGTCCGTGTAGCAAGTGCACCCTTCACAGGAACAGCTACGGTTATATACATAAATACAGTATATATATATATATATATATATATATATATATATATATATATATATATATATATATATATATATGTATATATACAAGAGAACTCTGAAAAGGAGAATCATCAATCTGTCACCACCTCTTCGCATTTTTCTTTCTCCTGAAGAAGGCACAGAGGATACGCCACCCTCTTTGGAGTCTTTAGCCCACACACTCCCCTCTCTCACTCTCTCTCACGTTCTTTTGGTCTCCTTTCTTCTTCGATGATGTGAGCGTGCGCGTGCGTGTGCGTATGTATGTGTGGGGGGGTTGAGGAATACTTCTTATCCGAACATTTTCCCGCGTTGACTGAAGCAGCCCCTAAGTAATGTACTATAAATAGGAACATTGCCTGTGTAATGTCGGCAGAATGGATCTTGGTTTTTTGTTCATAATGGAGGAACCTGCTTTCGTGGAACCCGAGTCTGTGTGTTTGTTGGCCTTCCCCGCCTGGTGGTTAGGGGAGGGGGGTGTTGGTGCTAAGGTGGAGAGGTGAAGTGCTCCTCGATACTTGGCGAAATTGCGTCACTTCATGTCGGCTTACTGCACACGGAACCCGCCGTCATTAGGTCGGCAGGTACAGGAGAAGGTCTGTACAGTGAGGGATGGGTGGGGTGTCAGGCCACAGTACCCTGAAGTGCCTCTTCAAGTGGTCGGGTAAGGATGGATGGAGTGCCGTGACGTAACATATGTCTGTTGGGCCGCGTTAACTTTCCCAAAGCTGAATAAGATTGCCCGGCGCCAACCAGAATAAAACTAATAATGTGACTTCGTAATGTGTGCTGGTGGCGTCATCGGAAGCATGCTGTTCTCGCATTCCGTCAGGTGTGGGTTCGAATCTCGCACTCCTTTCCGATCCCCCGGCGTGCGCTCCTCACGTTCGTAGCAAAACCGGAGAGATTTTGATTGACATTCTAATGTCAAACGATTTCAACCAGTCAAGGAACGCACTACGGACTGAATAGAATAAAATTATGAGGATTAAGCACTCCAACTTGGAAATAGTCTTTATATAGTAATTTAGATGGCCCACAAATGATTCTATTCAGCTGAAGGTCATCCTTATGTTCGAAGGGTATCTCGAGTGAAGTTCAAAAGAAAAGTCTGTATCAGCCAAACATTTTTATTATCGTTTTGGTGATTATGATAGCAATGATATTTGGCATTTTCTCTCTGATATAAAAAGCTCAGTCATTACTGCAACTTAGATATGTGTGTATGTGATTCACCATGGTCTTGGATCACGCGTTGGACTCGTGATCGACAGTTATTTCCCTTCCGGAAAAGAGCTCAGAGCTCATATATGACCGATCTATGGGTAATGCTGAGACCTTACACATAGACACACACCCAACTACCCGCACACGAGAGTTGGAGTAACGGCTCGCAGCGCAGCGATACTGAAATTATTTCAGCCCCAGGCGGGATTTGAACCCGAATAGCCGTAGTGGCAGCCGGGAACGCTACCACTGCGCCACCTGTGTGTGTGTGTGTGTGCGCGCGCTCACGTGTGTTTGTGTGTGTGCCACATATGGCTGGGCGAAGTGCAGACATTTCCAATAGTGTTTGCTTGATGTGTTTATCTTTGCGCCAGGGCCTGACAGACTCCCGAGATAACGTGCGCGACCAAGCACACGCACGCAAACACACGCACATATGCAAACACACTTACACGCATAGTTGTACACGCTTACAAACTCTCGAACACACAGACACATAAGTCAACGTAGACAAATACACACACCAAAGCAAACAAACGTAAACATACACACACAAGCACATGCACATCAGCCTCATGCATAATTAATCAAATGCAAGCAAGCATACGTAAAGAAGTACATGCATTGAATCACAATTACGGACAGAATCAATGACACATGTACACACACACACACACACACACACACACACACACACACACACACACACACACACACACACACACACACACACCGCTCCGTGGCGCAGTGGTTAGAGTTCCCGGCTGGCACCACGGCGGTCCGGGTTCGAATCCCGCCCATGGCTGAAATAATTTAAGTATCGCTGCGCTGCGGGTTGTTACTCCAACTCATGGGCGGGGAGTTGGGGTGTGTGCGTGTAAGGTCACAGCATTATCCATAGATCGGTCATATATGAGCTCTGAGCTCTCTTCCAGGAGGGAAATAGCTGTCGATCACGAGTCCAACACGTGATCCAAGACCATGGTGAAACACACACACACACACACACACACACACACACACACACACACACACACACACACACACACACACACACACACACACACACACACACACACACACACACACACACACACACACCGTTTCATCTTTAAACTGTGTCTGCCCAGAGGAAAGAGACCTCAGTTCTTGACAATACTTGTTATGTCAACACACACACACTCATTGTCAAACGTTGTCTTAGCGCTACTCTCCACTTCACCTTTACACAGTCAATCACGTTGATTCCTTCAATATTGTTATTATACCGTCCAGAGGATATGAGTTTTATTCACCATAACTGAGTATTGTAAATAGTATTACTAGCAATAGTAGAACGTAACTGGCAATGTGAATCCCATACGGTTAGTATTACTGACAGTACTTGAATATTGTCTATGGATATGATTTTGTATGAATACTGAAGGTAAGTGGAAGAGAAATACTATATTGTGTGTGTGGTAAAAATTTTGAAGTTGAATCTAATATTACAGGATTTCAACAGTTTCATCAGGATAGAAACCATAAAAAAGGTGGGGGTGTTCTGTTGTACGTTAAAAGCAATATCCATGCCTGTGTATTAGAAAAAGTGAAACAGGATGCATATGATAGTTATGGGTAGAATTAACCCAAACAAATGGACAAAAGATGAATGTAGGTCTAATATATAGGCCAAAAACATTATCAATAGCAGACGATAAACTGTTGTTTCAAAAACTGTCTAGTTTTTGCCACCGGAACTTACTGGGTGATTTCAATTTTACCGACATTGATTGGACGACCCTCGTACATGGCCATATAGGCCTGATAGATTTTCTCGGTTACAATTACTTAGTTCAGCTCGTAAAAGAGCCCACAAGACATGGACACGTACTCGATCTCTTGATCACTAGCCGCGAAAGCATGATAACCGATGTAGAAGTCGGTGAAACCATTGTAAGTAGTGATCACAACTTAGATTCAAACAAAAAATAATAGATAGTTGTATATCTAAAATATTATACCTGATTTCGGTAAAGCTCAGTTTATAGGACTACGTCAGGAGCTTCAGCTTATAGACTGGGGGCAAAATTAAACGAAAGGCCTGTAGGTCAGATGTGGGAATTATTTCAAAATAAGCTTACTAAGATGATTAATACTTACATCCCGTTTAAGGACAGATGACCCCCAAATTAGGCTTGCCCAAGATGGCTTCACAAAGAAAGTGAAAAAAAGTATTGATAAAAAGAGACAGGTTTATAAGAAATACAACTGTTCTGGAGCACCTAACGACTATCAAAATTATATGATAATGCAGAGAGATTTAGAAAGGATGGTAAAAAAAAAAAAAAAAAAAAAAAAAAAAAAAAAAAAAAAAAAAAAAAAAAAAAAAAAAAAAAAAAAAAAAAAAAAAAAAAAAAAAAGACAATACGAAATGAATATCACTTGTAAATCCAAAGAGAATACCAAAGAACTCTATAGTTACATAAGAGATAAGAAAGGTATTAGGAATCACATTAGCTCACTATTATCTGCTAACGGTGAACTTGAATATTCGAATGAAGGAATGTGTGATATTTAAACAAACATTTTTACTCAGTATTCGTTAACAAAACACCTCGAAGTGAACTACAAACTGAAACCTGTGAAAAGTCTAGGGTGAACTTAGTACGGTAAATATAACAAAAGAAAAAATTTAAAGGTGTATAGAAAAAATCAAAGTTAATAAAACAACAGGGCCTGACGGTTGGCATCCAAGAATGTTAAAAGGAAATTAAAAACGAGATTGTTGTTCCGTTAGGGAAAAAAAAAAAAAAAAAAAAAAAAAATCAACCGTTTCCGGAGATGTCCGAAGAGAATGGAAGTTAGCTAACGTTACCACTATATTAAGAAAGGGTGAAAAAAATAAGCCAACGAACTACAGGCCTACAAGCTAAATTTCAGTCGTAGGAAAAAGGGAAACCATCTTCAGAGATGCTATCGAACACCATTTAGAAAGTAACTGTTTAATAAATGATAGCCAGCATGGATTCAGACGGAAACGTTCCTGCGTGACTAACCTACTCGAATTCTACAACACGGTCATCTCAAATTATGACAAAAGAAACAATATATATCTAATATATTTGGACTTTGCGGAGGCTTTTGATACCGTCCCGCACGAAAGACTACTTGCTAAATTAGCTTCACACGGAATAAATGATAGCCTATTAAGCTGGACTAGTAATTGGTTAAACGATCGTAAACAGAGAGTTGTTTTTAATAGCAAAACTTCTAGATGAAAGAATGTTACGAGTGGGAGTTCCGTAGGGTTCCACTCTTGAGCCACTTCTGTTCATAGTATTTATACATGATATAGACCATGGACTGAAATCTTGTCTCCAAATTTGCCGATGATACAAAATTGTGCGGAATTGCAAATGATCACTTAAACCAATTAGATATTCAAGAAGATTTAGATAAACTACAGCAGTGGTCTGAAAAGTGGCTAATGAAATGTACAAGTGAATGTGAGGTTTTCCATATAGGTAAAAATAATAATAAGTACGATTAGCTATATAAATCATTAGTGTGTCCACATTTGGAATATGCTGTATCCCTATGGTCACCGAATCTCATTAAAGACATTGACAGATTGGAAAAAGTACAACGGCGAGCCACAAAACTGATTTCAAATATCAGAAACAAAACATACGAAAATCGACTTAAACATATGAATCTGCTTTCCCTAAAAAAGCGTAGACTCAGAGGTGACTTGATACAGGTCTGTAAGATTCTAAAGTGAATTGACATCAAAAGTGACAAAATTTTCACACTGAATGAGAATCCGACATGAAATAATGGGCTCAAAATGTCAGGAAAAAGATTTAATATAGAAGTGGGTAGAAACAACTTCACCAACAGTGTAGCTAATGAATGGAATAAACTTCCTGCAGAGGCAGTAGAATGTAGTACAGTTCGAAGTTTTAAGATTCATTTAGATAAACACCTAAGCAAGATGCTGTAATGCCTGCCATTCTTTTATGTTATTTATTTATTTATCATTATTCATTTATTTATAATTATTTATCTGTTTATTTTTTGTTTATGTATTACGAAAACTTATTCTTATTTTTCTGTTTGTTTATTTTTTGTCATTATTTATTTCACTTATTTATCTACTCTATTATTTCTTTCCAAGTCGACTTA
>NC_134811.1:47837450-47839950 GCF_046742065.1 Oratosquilla oratoria | reverse complement strand
CCAGCCTGAGGTGTTTATATTCCAAAACGTTGAAAATAAAAGTGATTTTTAACGAAGCTAGCTTTGCGTGCGCGCCTTGTATATATGTCTCCATCTTTTATCCACCTGAATCTTCACATCTTCATCCACCTCCTCCTCCTCTTCCTCCTCCTCCTCCTCCTCTTCCTCCTCCTCCTCCTCTTCCTCCTCCTCCTCCTCTTCCTCCTCCTCCATCTCCATTTCTTCACTCCACCCTTCTCCATCTCCGTCTCTTCACTGTGACCTTCGCTTCTACTTTCCACCCTACCTCCACTTTCTACCCTAACTCCACATCTCCCCATCTCCATTTCTCCCCTACCTCCTCTTCCCCCACCTCAAATTTTACCACCCTTTCCACCTTCGCGTCCTTTCATCAGGACTCCTTCTCTCTCCTCCACAATCTCACCTACCTCCACCTCCACCGCCACTGCCCCCACCACTTCCACCCATCTCCGGCACGGCGGAAACGGAGGAGATGAAGAGGAACCCTGTGGCACTGAGTGCCAACCAACCGGGCTGCTGCCCGTGGCATCCCGATAACTCATAACCCTGAAGGGGAGGAAAGGGGGGAAGTGGGTAACCCCCAGACTGAATAAAATTACCAGGCGGCAGCCATTAATATGTACAACAGTGTCCGCCCCTACGTGCTAAACGAAATACGCAGTACCGTTTGAATTTGGGGGAAGGTAGTGAGTGCCTACAAAAGTGAATGAATTCTCCTGGCGACAGCCATTGTGATGTACAATAGTGACCACCCCTACCCCCTATGTGTTAATCGAGGTCCGCGGTATACCTTCAACTCCGGGATGAGGGGAGAGACTTTTCCCTCGGTTGTAAACAGTGTCATTGTTGTAGCGAAAGGATGTCCCATCCCAAAATTTCCGTGTTAACATCATTTACATAATTGATAATATGAAAACATTAAAACTTTGCATTAAATGGCTGTGTTTCAAACAAGGCATACAAAATGTGGTGTATGATTTACATATCTAATTTTTCATGAGTTATCACTGTGGATTTATTTATTTCATCATTCGATATCATTTTTTCGCGGACTGGGGATGTTTTGTCATGTGGGGATCTTTATTTCCTTTACTAACGGGTGAGGGGGCGAACAGGGAGAACGGGGGGTGGGACTTCTAAAGAGATGATCTGAAACATTTGATTGGGTGTACTTAATTCAATCGAACATATTCCCTTTGTGCATAAGGTCGCTTGTTGCAAAGCTGTGCCGTTTTGGGATTGAGGGCCGTATTCCCACTGTACATAAGGTCGCTTCTTGCTGAGTCATGCCGTTTTGGCAATAAGAACCGTAATCCCTCTAGACGTAAAGTTACTTGCCGCCAGGCATTGGGGTTCCGAACCCAAACACCCGTTTTTTGATAATGCGGTTCTAGTACGAAACCGACCAAATCTGAGCGAAACCTGCTGAAAACCAGTGAAACCGGCTGATATATTCCTATAAAATGTGATTAGATTGTGTAATAACCTACTGTTTTCATGTAAATTTGACTAAACTTTCCGAAACTGTTAACTGCCTTGGTTCGTGAGATATTGACCATTTTCGTGATACCTACCAAACCACACAGAACCTACAATCTTGAAAAAAAACCCTCTATACTGAAAATTGTTACATTGTAAAATGTTGAGATGTCTCTTAACCCTAACCTAACTTAACCTAACCGAACCAAGTCTAACCAAACCTAACCTAATCTAACCTAACCTAACAAATAGAAAACTTCATGAGCTTTGCAAGCGATACTGATGGAATATTAGGAAACTGGCTCTTATCTCACAAAAGAATCATTAGATAAATAATATCTGGTTTCACTATTAGAAAGAACAGGTCAAAATACACCTACACAGAAAGTTTCAACAAAGTAAGACAACATGAAGTGGGAAGGCTTTTGGTGGGTTTCACCGGTTTTGGTCGGTGTCGATCAAACGTTAGACTGTGCCGCCAAGGGTGGTCCAGGTCGCCGGCGATCGGCGCCATTTTTGATAGACAGAGTTAAGGTTACCTCTTCCTCGCTGAAGTAGTCCCGTCCGAATGAATACGATCGACACAGATGAGTTCTCTCGCTCTCTCTCTCTCTCTCTCTCTCTCTCTCTCTCTCTCTCTCCCTCTCTCTCTCTCTCTCTCTCTCTCTCTCTCTCTCTCTCTCTCTCTCTCTCTCTCTCTCTCTCTCTCTCTCTCTCTCTCTCTCTCTCTCTCTCTCTCTCTCTCTCTCTCTCTCTCTCTCTCTTGCTCTCGCGCTCACACACACACATGCACAAAGACACATACACACAAACACACACACACACACACACACACACACACACACACACACACACACACACACACACACACAATCATCTTTTATCTCAAAAAGCGTGTATTTGGTTTCGTGCAGTCAAGAAAAAAAAGACGTCGGCATACTAGCTCATAATTGCATAAGCAGACATTTTTGTAAACAATCATTCGCACAAAAAAAAAACA
>NC_134811.1:47799950-47832450 GCF_046742065.1 Oratosquilla oratoria | reverse complement strand
GTGGGAGCAATGCAGCGAAGAGGGGTAGAATCGAAAATAGCACGTAGAAACATCACCGACGACAGAGGTAAAATATCAATCCTAAAATGGAGAATAGACCTAAATGATACATTAACTGCTGATGTGATTCAGTCAGATCTTTTTGACGAGACAATTTACAGATTTCATAGACCACTTTAAGAAGTCATTTGCATCATTTGATCAACTTTGATTACTTTCCTCCCTATACTCATTGGTTAGAACAAAGAAGCATGGACCACATCACACAAAAGAAAAAGCTGTTAAGATTGCGTCAACCCTTAAAGTGAATTAAGGGTGAGCCCAAAAAATTCTAACTGGGACATAGACAACAAAATTCTTATTGGAACACGTAATGTCACTCGTGGCATACTTTCGACTACTATCATACATCCAGACACACACCAGGTATCACACTAGGCGAATTCTCAAGGAAATTCTCTGATACTGAAAAAGCAATCACCCAGATCCAGAGCCAGTTAGTACCCATCACACCCACCCACACAATAGCCCATGTCACAGGGTCCACATCACATAAAACTAGGTCAATTTCACACATATCGACTTTATTAATTGAGATTCGCTGAGGTCAGCGATGGTAGCTGTGCCAAGCATCTGTTGCAAGACAACACCTATATGTCTTTTTGCTTACCTTTGACTTTATGATTTATTCAATCTGTGCTGGTTCATGTGTACTTGTGTGCCCATGTAGTATATAAGGGTAAGCTTCAACGGATACAAATTGTGTGATCTGACCCTTGGTCAGAAAGGGTAACCTCACGAAGGCGACCAGGAATATTCCCAAACCATAGTTTTTACAACAACTTATTCATTACGTCGATAAGATGTTTCTTCCTGTATATATGTATCTTTATATTATACTGGGTGCTCATACTAATTCTGTACTGTACATAAATTTAGTCACAAGGAATATATTTATAGTTATAACCGTGTTGGCAACCGACACGCATTTTCTTCGTTGCTCCCTAAGGTGGCAAGCGACAGACTAGGCCCAACTGTCGACACGACAATTTTAACTACTTAAAGAGAAGAACCCAGAGCAGCCGTTTATCTTCACGCCTCCAAAGTAATGTAGTCCAGCAAGGTACACACGAAAACATACACAGACATTGAGGATGACCTCTGAGGAGGGTTTAAGAGTGTGGGGGGGGGTGTTTGGAAATATGAGAAGTGTGTTATTGAGATGGTGTGAACACGTGAAGAGAATGGGGGAGGACAAGTTTGTAAAGAGAATGCAAGAGTCAAGGGTGGAGAAGAGGGGTAGAGGAGGACAGAAACGTGTGTGTGTGTTTGTGTAGATAGAGAGCTGAAAATACCTATATGTCAGTGTTTGGAGAGGAAATGATTGACTTTAGAAGAGGTCTAAATGTTGTCAGGGAACAGAAGTGAATGGATAAAATTCTCCAGAAAGGAAAATAAGAGGCAAGGTGGTGGTCGCGAACGAACAGAAATTTATATCTATACCAACTGACCCCATCAGCAGCGCTTTGAGTTTTGCGCATTTTCTTTTGCCTATAGTCAGTCGATTTTATTCAGCCAAGGAAAAACCGCATTCCGTGTGACCTCTTAGTGGAGATCCTCGGGCGTTCAACTGGCACTCGTGGTGGAGATGATGTTTTAGATGGAAGAAAACGTCGTCTCCTTCCTCCCTCCCTCCACCGTCCTCCACATGGAGGAGAAGCGGAGTCCGTGTGGGTCATTCTGGGATGAATTCGGCTACAAGAGGAAGACGTCTTGTTAATAAAGGCTTTTTCAAAGGGGCCGTAAGGCCTGTGTAGACAAAATTCTTTTCAATCACATGTAAATGGGGCGGGTAAGACCTTCCGAGAGAGTGCTACAGAAGTGAATGAAATAGGCTGGCGTCAGTAGGATGAATAGGAAAAGTGCCACCGAAAGGTGAGATGTGGCAGGGTGTAGGTCGGCAGGCTGGTGACAAACCCAGCTGGCTGAAAGGTGTGGGCAAGCCGGCTGAGCCTTGCAGGCCATTCCGGCGGAGTCCAGAGCTCCCGTGCCCGGATTGTTGCATATTGTCATGTCTTTAAATGATTATTGAAATGACATGATTATATATATATTTATATATATATATATATATATATATATATATATATATATATATATATATATATATATATATATGTGTGTGTGTGTGTGTGTGTGTGTGTGTGTGTGTGTGTGTGTGTGTGTGTGTGTGTGTGTGTGTGTGTGTGTTTGATTAACATTATATTTTATGTGGAAATAAGTAATTGTAAGTAGTTGTAAGAACAGCATAACGAACGTATAGTTGTACGTTTTGAACGTCTCGAAAGACCGCGGTGTTAGAGAGAAGTTCATTTTGTACGTATGACACAACCACCCTTGTGATTCATTAAGTGGATGTATGAGAGCGGAAGAAGTAGGAGTGACGTTCTGAACTAATCTTGATTTGAATATGTTGAGGGGCTCGAACGCCCCTAACATATATATCCTAAAGTGACGTCATAGCCACGTCAATATATAAACAACTCCGAAGGGTACGCGTAGTGAGTTAAGAATTAAAGTTGAGAAGAGAAAGGAGTAGAGGAGGTAGTAGAGTTGAAGAGGAGTGACACAAGAAGTTTAGGACGGGTATCTCTAATGTCGGCTCACTCTCGACCCTTTATCCCCCCCCCGGCCTGAAAAGAGTCTATTGGCTCTCTCCTGATGTCAGCTCTCTGCCGACCCTTCAACGCCCCGGCTTGAATAAAATCCACCGGTTCTCCTAATGTCGGTTCTTTGCTGACCCTCTCAACGTCCTGACAGAAGACTAGGAAAGTGATTGTTACACATAGGTAATTGTCTTATCTTCTCTACTACAAACTAAAGTGTTTTATTAGAAAATAACTTAAAGTGAAAGTGATAATTGAAAATATGATATAAAAAGTGTAGTGAAGTATTAAGTAAAGTGTTAGTCTCTGTCTCTCACTTCCTCCCTAGGAGGTATTGTATTTTGCTTATAAATGTTGTTTAATGTTTTATTGTCACATGTATACTCATAAATAAGGTTTTATTTATTCATTTATTTTGTAAATGTTCATTACATTTTCTCCAGGCTAAAAATTTTATTTCACTAACCCTAGTTAATTAGGACAAATATTACTAAAGTAATTAAGTCCTAAGTGAGTGGCGTGATACATACGTCTCCCGGAAATGGGTTTCTTGCATGGCTTTGGCATCTAACGCAAAAATGGAGATTCTTTGGCCGTCCGGTGGGAAGGGAGAGAGGGGCACGTTTCTTACAACTCGAAAGTGGACATTGTGTGTGTTTGTGTGTGTAAATATGTGCATGTGTGTGTGTGTGTGTGTGTGTGTGTGTGTGTGTGTGTGTGTGTTTTACTGCGTTCTTGTTAACGTTTTTCGAATTAGGTGAATATGGTTATGCATGAGTACATAACCCATAAACACTCAAACACACACACACACACACATAAAGTGGCGCAGTGGTTAAAGTTTCCGGCTGCCACTACGACGGTCCGGGTTCAAATCCCGCCCAGGGGTGAAATAATTTCAGTATCGCTAAGCTGCGAGTCGTTACTCCAACTCTCGTGGGCGAGGAGTAGGGTGTGTGTGTGCGTGTAAGGTCACGGCATTACCCATAGATCGGTCATATATCAGCTCTGAGCTCTCTTCCGGGAGGGAAATAGCTGTCGATCACGAGTCCAACACGTGATCCAAGACCATGGTGAATCACACACGCACACACACACACACACACACACACACACACACACACACACACACACACACACACACACACACACACACACACACACACACACACACACACACACACACGAAGCATATTGATGTTCACACACATTCGTTTGTTATGAATGGCGCCGTTACGAACCACAATTACTAAAACCGCCTCCGCCACCGCGGCGGCCTGGGTGGCGCAGCTTCAGTCGCCGCAAGGAGGCACAATTGGCGTTAATGTGTGGAGACGCGAGGCTTGAATGGAAGTAGGACGCCGCCGGGCAGCAGCAGCAGCAGCAGCAGCAGCAGGGGCAGGGGCAGAAGCAGCAGGAGTGTCTGCGGAGTCAGTAACGAAAGACAGACAGACGGACGGATAGGTACACACACACACACACACACACACACACACACACACACACACACACACACACACACACACACACACACACACTCTTAGAGAGTTTCTGAAGTAGTTAACAAGAAAGAAATGTGTTTATACTAGTTTTATTTCTCACTTCGGTACATTTTAAAACAAATTCCAATATTTCTCTGTCCTCTCCAACAGTATGCAAATCGTGTTTGTGCGTGCGTGTGTGCGTGCGTGCGTGCATGCATGTGTAGGAAACGGGTGGATGGGCGAATGCTGTTGTCCGTTGCTCGACATCATGTGTCTGTCTTGGTATGCTGATGTTGGCGGCTGGAGGGGGAGAGAGGATGATAAGGAAGAAGAGGGAGGAGGAGAATGAAGTGGGAGTGGTTGAGAGGATGTACGTGGGTGGAGGCCAGTAACCAGTTCTGGTCTCCAGGAGGCTCTCCTCCTGCCCTGTATGGGGGTTTTGAACGCATAAATGCAGTTCATATCTTGGGACTTTAGTGACAAACCCTACGGGCCCGATTCACGCAGATATGTTTTGTGATGGGGGAGGGACTCGTGTCTATTCGAATGGAATTCTGATTACCTCTTGTTTCTACGCTCATTCCTCGCCGTTTCCCTCCTTAAATCTTTCCTTCATCACCTTTCGTAAGTTTGTTTGGCATTGCATCAATATACATGAAGTGCAGATAATGAAAAGAACACAGTTCGAAATAACAATTACAAATGCCGAGGGTAACACAAAAAAGCATGTAGTAAGCTTATTTCCATTGTGGTCCTCATACCTTTGACTCTACGTATTCGGAGCGATGGTATCTTCCAAGGATAGAAACGCTGGTTATCGTAGAGGGACTGAAGCCTCTCCCGGCATGAAGGGCGGAGGGCAAAGCTTTCTTCCTTTCTCGGCCAGTTGAGGGGAGCCAACGCTCTCAGGCGCCTCTGCGCGGGTCCACGTGCGCGCGCACACTCAGTTTTTAGCGTTTTTTTTTTTCTTTGATCTATTCATTTTATTATTTATTCTTCATATTTCTTTATTTCTTTATCTACTATATATTTGTCTGATTAATCTGTTCATACTATTTATTTTATCTATTTCACTTATTACATTTATTTTATTACCTTTTATCTATACATATATTTATTATTTATTCAATTTGATTAATAAATTTGTTTACTTATGTTTTGAATAAAAGAACGCAAACGGTGTCCTTCGAGTAAGGTTTATAGTCCTGGGTGGCTGTACGGGCCTTCCTAAAGACGTCTGCAAGACCCTTTGGCTTCCGAAGAGGTGCCACGGAAAGATAGGAAAAGAAAAAAAGAAAATAAAAAGAAAAAAATCACCTGGCGGCAGCTCGAACTGAAGTATAGTGACACCCGGTACAGAAGGGGCTAGTGCTACGGAGACGAATAAAATCACCCGCCGCCCGAAAGAAGAGGGAAGGAACAGTGCCAACCTGTAGGGAAGGAATAAGAAAGGGAGTGAAGGGAACGGAGTTGGAGGGCGGGTTTCTGAAGAGTTATGATTCCATAATGTGTAGAGTAAATTAATGTAATGTACAGATGGGACCATACGGGAACTCCAGATTGGAAGTGGGGGAGTGGGGTGGGTTAATTGGGATACTTGGAGTACGTGTGTGTATATTTCAGGGTGAAAGGGAGTGGGGGAGTGAAGATGTATGGCTTAGTGCGCGCTCCATAGTTGGGGGTGGATGCGGGATGGGGAGGGGGAGGGTGGGAAGGTTGATTCTAAGAAAGGAATGCTGCCCGAGGGGATGAAAAAATGAGGGAGAGTGAGGGTCTGTGGAGGTAAAGATAGAGAGGGAGAGTGATAGATGGCGAACTGAAGAGAGAGATGGAGGCGAAAAAGAGAGAGAGCGTGAGAGGAGAGAAAAAGAGGGTGTGAGAATGAGAAAGGATTATATAGTTCTTTTTTTCAGACAGGCTTTAAGGACTCGTGTAGGCGATCAGTGTGTGATAACAAAGTGTGTAATAAAGTTCCAAGATGACGGGGAGGAGGAGGAGGAGGAGGCAGCGCAAAAGGGTGAGGAAGAAGAGGAAGAGTGAGAGGAGAAGTAGAAGAATGGCGAAAAGAAGCAGGAGGAAGAGAAACAGAAACAAGAGGAGGAGAGACGATGTCGCGCGTGGGAGGGAGTGGGAGTTGGAGAGAACAGGAGGACGAGGAGGAGCGGGAGGGAGGGCGGGCGATCCAGAGTTAAGGAATCGAGTTTAGGATGGAAAGCGGTGGGTGGGAGGATGGAGGAGAAGATAGAAGGAAGAGGTAGGAGAGTGGGCTGGAGGATGAGGGGAGGGAGGCGAATACCAAAGAGGCGAAAGAGGAGGTGTAGAGGATGAGGAAAGGGAGGATTAGGAGGAGACTGTGGAGGTGGAGAGGGAACAGATGGAGGGTGGGACAAGAAGGAGGGGGAGGAGGAGTGGTGGAAGAAAAGGAGGATAAAGAGGAGAGGGAACAGGTGTAGGTGGTGGGGGAGGGGGAGGAGAGGAAACAGGTGGAGGAGGAAGAGGAGGTGGAGGAGAAGGTGGGGAAAGAGGAGAGGTAACAGGTGTAGATGGTGGTGGTGGTTGAGGGAAAAGGAGAGGAAACAGGTGAAGGATAAGAAGGTGGAGGTGGATGGACGCGATCTTGGTCTCAGGACAGAAAAAATAAGTAAATAAATAAATAGATTGAATTTATGTAAATAATTTAAATATATATATATATATATATATATATATATATATATATATATATATATATATATATATATATATAATGAAAATAATGTGATTGTAGACACAAGTGATAACATAGTATAGTCTAAATAATTTTTTTCAATTTTTATTTCTTAATTTTGACTTACTTAATTCTTAATTGACCTAATGAAGACTAGAAAATATCATGTGTGTATGCAGAATTCCTATTCACGAACTAGAAAATATTGAATAAAATTATACAATTCAATTGTTTCTTTAAATATTTCCTCATGTCCTTGATTTCTCTGACTGGGCGAGCTTGGAAAATTGAGCCCCTGGTGACAGGGATGTATACACTAACGGCTGTATTAGTTGGGGCGAATTCTTGTCAGCTTTGGTAATATAATAGATGAGGATAGACTGTCAGTTTTAACCAGGATATTGATACATTGCCTCATCTTGTAGGCGTGAAACACACTCGGAGTGGCCAGATCTGTTTTATTATTGAAGAAAAGCTGAAGATACGCGACCCGTACCCACCTAGCGGCTACTGTATAAACTAACATCTCCACTCGTAAATTCATTTAGCTGTAGCTAATTAACGTGCAAGTAAAACTGTGGGAACATTGGCGTTTTAACATCACTGTAGTCCAAAGCAAGTGCCCATAAAAATGTAAAATAGCCTCGCGAAAGTTGCAAAGGAATTTCCTATAGTGATCACACAAATTTTGGCTCATGGCCTGAGGGCCTCCTTCGACTATCTCTCAGACCGTAGGTTTAAACAAGTGTCTGGTAGAAACAACTTGCAAAGGAATTTCTTATAGTGATCACACAAATTTTGGCTCATGGCCTAAGGGCCTCCTTCGACTATCTCTCAGACCGTAGATTTAAGCAAGTGTCTGGTAGAAACAACTTTCTATCCTGATTGTGTGTGTGCGTGTACGCGTGTCCATACTACAGGACCTTGTTTATGAGCTGAATTCCTGTGGGGACTTTTAAAAAGGAGACGACCGAGGCACAGTAGGAAAGGTTGACGGGGAGAGGGTTGCCGCATCTTCACCCCCACCTTTCCCACTCCCCTTCCAGAGGCCACAAAAGGAGAGAGGATGGAGGAAGAGACAAGACGATTATACTCGTATTGAGCTGAGGAGATGGGGGTAGGATCTCCGTCCTACCAAAGGGGGGAGGGGGAGGGGGAGGGGAGACTTCTCCCCACAGGTCCTCCGGAGACATGTTCATGAAGCCACATATACTTGTAAACAAATAGATAATAGTAAATAAAGAGAAATAGATGCATAAGTAAACTAATAGATAGCCATACAAACAAATAAGTAACAAATGAATGAATGAATAGTAATTATCGTAATAATAGCAATGATATTATTATTAATGATAATAATGATAGTAATAATGATGATAACAATAATGAATTATAATAAAATAGATAAATAATTTGAATAAACTAACGCACACATTTATTGTCACATACGTTATCACACAAGAAGTGTAGGGCCAGAAACGCGAGTACTGATCTAGAACCGTGTAAACGAAATTCAAGCCAACGTCTCCATAACCACGTTAAGATCAAACCACAAATGTGACGCTTGGTCCGACGGCAAGAGAAGCCAGCGTTACGTGGTGGTGGTGGTGGTGGTGTCCGGTGGCTTGAGTAGTCACAGCTCACGATCTCGAAGGTCGTGGGATCAAGGCCTCTCTTGTGGACCCTCCTTTCTACCAAAAAATTAATTCGCCCTTCTTTCCTTCCTTCTTTTCTTCTTTCCTTCCTTCTTTTCTTCTTTCCTTCCTTCTTTTCTTCTTTCCTTTCTTCTTTTCTTCTTTCCTTCCTTCTTTTCTTCTTTCCTTCCTTCTTTTCTTCTTTTCTTCTTTCCTTCCTTCTTTTCTTCTTTCCTTCCTTCTTTTCTTCTTTCCTTCTTTCCTTCCTTCTTTTCTTCTTTCCTTCCTTCTTTTCTTATTTCCTTCCTTCTTTTCTTCTTTTCTTCTTTCCTTCCTTCTTTTCTTCTTTTCTTCTTTCCTTCTTTCCTTCCTTCCTTCCTTCCATCCTTCCTTCGCTCCTTCCTTCCTTCGTTCCTTCCTTCCTTCCTTCCTTCCTTCTCCTAAATCTTTCCTCGGGGTTGCTTGCTGTCGTTTGTACCTTGTGCGCTGGTGGCGTAATCGGAAGCGTGTCGGTCTCGCATTCGCTTCGTTGTGGGTTCGAACCCCGCTTTTCTCTCCGATTCCCAGTAGTAACTGATACTTGCCTCAGTAGTCTGCAAAGCGCATAATAGGACAAAGGTGACGGATTCTGCCGCAAATGCTCAGCGCCTCCTGGAGTAGGCTCCTCACCACCACCATCATGTTGTTGTTTTTTGGAGCCTTCTTCCGTACCGGGTGCCACTTTTCTTTCTATTCCAAGTGTCGTTGCCTGATCTTCTTGTTCTTCTCCGTGGCAGCCTTCCCCTTACGAGAATGGACGGGGTGAAAGCCCTCTCGTCCCCTCCCCCCCAACCCCTGGACTCCATCCCTCATCTCAATAAAATCGTCTGTTGGCACAAAAAATAGATAAACAAACAAACAAGTAAATGAATACAAAGAAGTAACTAAACAAACAATTAAATAATTCTATAAATATATTGAAGCGAGTGGGCGGTACTCATGGAGGGAGGAGGGGTGGGGGGATGTGCACGGGTAGAAGGACTTATTGGTGGGGGAGGAGTGGTGGAGGGAGGAAAGGTAGGTGAGGAGAGAAGGGGAGACCAGCAGACATAAACACGGCGGTGATGTAATGGGTGTGTGTGTGTGTGTGTTTGTTCGTACACGTGTGTGTGTGTGTGTTTGTGTGTGTGTGTGTGTGTGCGTGTGTGTGTGTGTGTGTGTGTGTGTGTGTGTGTGTGTGTGTGTGTGTGTGTGTGTGTTTATGATAGAGTCTGTATGTATTGCATAGGTGTGTGTGTGTGTGTGTGTGTGTGTGTGTGTGTGTGTGTGTGTGTGTGTGTTTATGATAGAGTCTGAATGTATTGCATAGTTGTGTGTGCATGCAGTATAGAGATTCTGTATGTATTATGTATGTAGTGCATATGTAAATCAATCCGTATTCATGTATACATGTATGTATGTGTCTGTGTGTGTTTGGGTGTGTGGTAGAGAGTCTGAATGTATTATGAATGTAGTGCACGTGTACATGCATGTGTAATCATATATACATGTGTGTGTATGTGTGTACCTGTGTGACTGGTTATAATAAATCATTCCCAACACAGAGAGAGACCCGTGGTCTCAGCGAGTCCTTCATTCCTTCAAACTCGTTCCTCCCCCCTCCCCTTCCCTTTTTTTCTGTACGTTAGGTGTTGGCCACGAGCAGAAAGGAATCGTCACAGATAAGAATAGCTGAGAACCACTTCGATGCGTTGTCTATCGGGGTCACTTTGCAGTTAACTCTTGACCCCTTCCTTTCCGAGGGAGTGAGTGTCAGCCAGTGCCACGGGGTGAATAAAATCACCTGACGGCAGCCAGATTAAAAGGAACAGTACTAGCCGGTACAGAAGGAGTCAGTATACTTATCATTTTGTTAGAAATATGCAAAACATATATTCTTTTTCTTTATGAACGTAATTGTGTTCATATTCAGTCAAGGTGTTATCTTTAGTAGGTCTGGTAATTGATACTAATTGTAATGACAATGGTGATTATTGCTTTGATAGTAAATATAGTGATGATACAATAATTATTATTTCAATATCAATGTTTTTATATTGATAGTGGCAATACTGGTATACAACATTATTTGTTGTTGATTATACTATGATTGATATAACATACTATGTGATATAATATAATAGCTGTCTATCTATATAAAGGGCTTTATCTCCTTTACAAGGGAGGTAGCCAAAGTCAAAAGGCAAGTAACCACTCCCACCCATTTCACTCGTACACATTCCACTCCCATCCACCTCCATTTCTTCCCTCTCATCTTGGATCATCATGGATGACAGGTCATCCCTATAATCCGCCCACTGCCCTGGGTCAGAAGCATTGCAGACGAACACAGCACATCCACAGCAAAGCCATTTCGCTTAACGGCAACCTTCCCCCCCCCCTCTCCGTCCCCTCATGCAGAAAAAGAGAAGACGGAGGGAGATCCCCTCGGGCTGCGTCAAAATATCATTCACACATAACTACTCCCTACTCCCCCGAATCCCTTCCTTTCCTCCCATCACATTATCATCTGTATACATTCTCCATTCATCCCTATCTCCTACCTTCTCTCTTCCTTTCTCAACAGACATTCCCCTCTTGATCAACGCCCCTTTCACCCCATCCATGCATCCATCTCATCCTTGATCGTGCCCCCCGAGTTCATTCCCCGCACTTCCACACCTATTTAACTAACATTTCTTCACTCGTTTTTTGTCCAAACCATCTCAATACTCTTTCATCAGCCCTATCTGCTATCTCCTTTTCCACCCTAGTTCTCCTCACCTCGTTTCTCACTCCATCCAACCTTGTAACCCTTATCCTATTTCTCAGACATTTCATCTCAAACACGTTTAAATTTTTCCTCTCTGTCTCTCTTAGATTACATATTTCTGCTCAATACAGTGCCGTCGGCTCAAATACCCCTTCATATAGTCTCCTATTTGCATCCATTCCCAAATACCTATGTCTACTACTTTTAATCTCCCAAGGCACTTACTTGCTTCTCTCAGTCGATAGTTTACTTCCAAAGCCACACCTCCCTTTCCTGCCACGTGCAATCCCAAATACCTAAAGCTATCCACTTCCTCCAGCCCTCTCCAATAAAACTTCTAACTCACTGCCATCCTCTCTTGTACACCTCATCACTTTGCTTTTACCCACATTTACCTTAAAAGCAACTCTTTTCTGACCGCATACCCTCCCAAACACCGTCAATAAGTTCCGCAATCCCTCCGACCCTGCCACAAGTGCAGTGTCGTCAGCAAACAACAACTGGCTTCCCACTTTTCCTCATTTTCTTTAACCATCTTCAATCCTCTGTCCATTACCCTCCCCTATACATCCATGTATAGACTTGATGTGTTTTACTCGTACATTGGTTTGGAGGCGATGGAGATAAACTATTTTTTGGTTCTTCTCTTTATTGCGTCGCCTCCGTGACTGGTGCTTTCCATCCAAGGAGGTGACGAAGAAAATGGTTGCGGCTGTCAACAATATTTTACCATTTATAATTGTAAACATCTATTTGTTTACAACTATTTACATCATGGAACTCAGTATGGACTTTCAATATTTATTTTAACTCTATAAATTGATATATGCAAGAAGTGATGAATTATGATAATTAAAGTAACCTATATGGTTGAATCTGCTAGTTGAAAATGCAGGTGTTCCCGGCTATGAACCTCAGGTCAAGCCAGCTTGACTGCGGGTCAGATCACACAATAGGTGATCCGTTGAAGCTTGCTGCTACCACCAAAATCTGACTTAAAGTAGCCAATGCATGCGCGTGTGCACACTACTATAGAATGAATAATTCTCAAGGGCAAGTACAAAAGCATACCGGCATTTCTTGCAATACATGTACACAGCCATGGCGACATGACAAATCCCAGTCGCAGTCCCACCTTTACTCCAGACAGGCTTTACTACTCTCGTAAAAACTCATGAATACTCTAAACAGTTTTGCCCCAATTCCAAATATCTGCAAGAAGCTGCTACAGTGTCTTTGTGTCTATCCTGTCATGAGCCTTTCCCAAAACTTTAAATGACCCCAAAAACATCCTTGCCTTCTGGTAAAGCTTCTGTTCTATCTATTTTACCACAAAAACCTGATCCACGCAACCCCTACCTTTCCTAAACCCACATTATTCCTCACAAGTTACTCCCTCTGTTCTTCTAATCTTCTCAGTCAAAACCCTCCCATATGTCTTTCCAACTACACTCAACAAACTGATCCCTCTGAAACTATTATACTTACATTTGTCCTCTTTTCCCATATGTAGCGCAACTATACAGACATTCCTCCAGCACTCCGGTACTATATCCTTCCTTAGACACACATTAAACAACCTCAATAGTAAGTCCACTATTACTATACCTCCATTCTTCAGACACTTCGCATGACACCCATCTAACCCAGGTATACCTGCTCTCATCATTTTGATAATTGCTTGCACTTCATCTTTTCTTATTTCTTCTCCATTTCCCTCTCTCATCACCGTCATTTTCTAAGCGCCTCCCACTGGTACCACAACTCCCTCCCTGTCCTCCTCCACATTCACAAGCTCTCTAAAATACTACGCCCATCTTCCCCTTACCGCCTCCTCTTCTGTTAACATCTGTTCACCTGCGCCTTTTACCTTTTCTTCTCTATTTGACTCACCTCCCCTTTCTTAATTTCCTCCCAAAACATATATTTTATTACTTTCAAAATGTTCTGTCATACTCTTCACTATTTTACATCTGCCCTTTATTTTGTTCCTTTATCTTATGTTTTGTTTCTCTTTTCTTTGTACCTCTCATATGTTTCTGTCGCTCTACTTTGCAACTAGTCCATGAATACTTGCGTCTCTTCTACCTTCTTCACTTCATCATCCCACCACTTACGTCCCTTCCTTCTGTTCCCTCTCGTCCTCCTTTTTCTACATATCTTTGCAAACCTTGTAATTCCTTCTTTGAAACACCTCCATCCTTCCTCTACTCCAACCTCTACTCTTTCACCACCCCCACACTTCTCTCAGTTTCTCCTTCTACTCCTGTTTTTTTCCTTCTCATTTAAACAGTTTACTCTAAGTACATGCTTACCGTCTGTCCTTTTCCTCTTTCTCCATCTATCCTTCACTGTCAGCTTACCTTCCACCAAAAAAATGATCTGATATTCCCCCACTCCCTCCCCTAAGAACATGGACATCCAGAACACATTCTGTTCTCCTGGATACTACTATATAGTCCATTAAAGCTTTATTAACCATCCTTCCACCACCCTCTCCCATGTGTACTTATGCTTGACCTTTTTCCTAAACACTGTGTTAGCTATCACCAAATCTCTTTCGAAACACATCTCCACCATTAACTCTCCACAATTATTTTTATCTGGCACTCCAAACTTCCAAACCACTCCGTCTATTAGTTAATTCCCTACCTTAGCTTTGAGATCTCCCAAAACTCTCTAAGCACTCAAACAAACCTCCCTTTCCTTTACACTCTTCTCACTGCCAGGTCCATATGCACTTAAGAAGACCCACATCTCCCCAGTTTCACCTTCATCTACATTAACCTTGAAGAAACCTCCTTCCACAACATTACACGCCTACCTATCTCCCCACTAGTATAGCTACCCCTTCTCTCCCTTGTCCTCTCCTCACTCCCGACACCTTCCCCTCTACACTCCCAAACTCAAACTCCTCTCTCCCTTTCAACTTAGTTTCACTCAATGCCAACACATCATTTTTTCTTCTCACAAACATACTGCCTATGTCTTCCCTTTTACTCTCATCTCTACCACACCCACACACATTAGGGTTCGGTTTGGAAAACTCCCAGACCCTCTTTTTCCTTTACTTCTCGTAGGAATGTACCCCTCAGGGTTATAGAGAGCAGGATGACTAGCCTCGTCATTTCGTCCCATTTTAGCCGCCTTTACGACCCGAGTGGATTCGGTGGCAGTATTCTTTCTTCCCCCTACCACAGGGGACAGAAGCGAAAATGGAAATATACAAACAAGTGGTACAGGACAGTATTAAGAGTGGGGGGAGGGCAGCATAACGGAAGGACAGTCGCAATACAAAAAAGTAGCAACGTTTCTCTACGAGTAATGTAATGTAATGTAATGTAATATGATTGATAAAACATCTAGTAGTTGTCAGAAACCTATTGTTCACAACATCAAACACTTGTATCACTTGGCCTCTGTCTAGGCCATATGGAGATTAAGTTAACTTTTTGGTTAAAACAAACTCCTGATTAAAGGTTACTCTAATCGTCTCTGTCTGGGGCCATTCACCGGCTGAATGAAAACGTTCGGTTGAACCCCTTGTGCTCATGGAGGGTTCTCTCTTCAGCTTAATAAAATCACCTGACGGCAGGGTGAATGGCCATACAAAATGGGTGTGGTAGTCTGGGGGCTAAACCTGAACAAAACCTCTAAAGTATATCAATAAGTTGGAGGAAATAGTTCACGTTTTTTAAACAATAATTTCCACGTGTGTTATGCACATGCGTATGTCCTCTGCGGACGATATATAAGTATGGGGCAAGAGAGTAAGAGAGGGATGGAGGGAGGGAGAGCGAGAGAGAGAGTGAGAGTGTGGGAGAGAGAAAGAGAGCGAGAGAGAGATATGATGATGAGGTATGATTATAGGAATGCACATTTTTAGCTGGTCTCATTATAACCATTCTCACTGTATACATTCGTTGAAGGCCCTCTGGCTTGGCTTGGCTTGGCTTGTGTTTGTTACCAAGGTCACAAGTGCCTGCATAATGCATACTTCCATTACAAATTCTGTGTGTGTGTGTGTGTGTGTGTGTGTGTGTGTGTGTGTGTGTTTGTGTGAGTATGTTTATAACTATGATTGCCGCTGACCCAAATCATCTCTTTGGCTGAAAATTGAAATCGAGAAATGTCAAACGTAACAAAGACAGTAAAATACTTCACCGTGGTGAAGAGGCCACCCCCTCGACCAGAAGGGGGTAGACAAGACTGGGTGAATAAAATCACCTGGCGACAGTCAGGATAAAAAATAAATTCACACGGTACAAAAGTAGTTCACTGAGACGGTTAGTATTTTTTTTTTCTACAATGCCGCAAGGATGTATAAAATACGGAAGGAGTTTGGTGGGGAGAGAGAGAGAGAGAGGGAGGGAGGTGTTGTTGTTTCCTTACCAGTACCCGAGTCCAAGATTTATCTAATGTCTCTCTTTGTCTCTTTTGCAGGTAATGTATCAGGTGGTGAAGTCGTGGTAGAGATTTGATTGTGCTGCCGCCGGAATGTACCTCTGCTGGCGCGTAAGTTGCCGCGTCTCTCTCATTAGAGGGTGGGGACGAGGTTTCTGTCACCACAACCACCACCACCACCACCACTACCACCGCCACCACCGCTACTACCAGTACCACCACCACCACCACCGCCGCCACCACCGCCACTACTACCACAGCCACCACTACTACCGCCACCACTACAACTGCCCCTAACAACACTACCACCACTACCACTGCCACCACTACTACCACCACCATCACCTCTACCACCACTACCACTGCCACCACCATCAACACCACCACCAACACCACCACTAAACCATCACCACCACTACCCTTACCATCACCATCACTACCACCATCACCACCACCATCAGCACCACCATCACCACCACCATCACCAGCACTACTACCCCCAGCCCCGCTACCATATCATCAAAAACGACAACAACATCGTCAACAACAACAACATCGTCAACAACAACAACAACCACTACAACAAGACTACCCTTTTTGTAGAGCTTTGGAAACAAGTGCTTACAGTTACGTCGAATTTAATGTATAAATGTCCTTTCAGTATATATGTATTTGACGACAACAACATCGTCAACAACAACAACATCGTCAACAACAACAACAACAACCACTACAACAAGACTACCCTTTTTGTAGAGCTTTGGAAACAAGTGCTTACAGTTACGTCGAATTTAATGTATAAATGTCCTTTCAGTATATATGTATTTGATGGAAGACTATATCAACTTCCTTGAGGTGATCCAGGTGTGAGAGGGGTGCAATGCCCATTAGTAAAGCTGGAGCCTCTGTCTCATTGATCGATTTTTTTTTTACCCCCTATTTAAGGGCCTGAAACTCATATATCCTTTTAACTCACGGGATGGTTTCCCATCAGCTGAATAAAAACTACAAGTTGACTGTGGCAGTCGAAAAGCTCATCGAGGAATCTATTGACCCTCTGTTTGCCCTTGGTTTTCCCTCGCGTTAATAAAATCACCTGGCGGCAGCCAGAACAGAACCTACAAATTCACCAAAACACTCGGAGGGATTTGTATTCGCTAGCTGAGTGCGTTAGCTACTTTGTCGGTTTTATCCTGGTTAAATTTTGTAGCCGAGAGGAAAGGGAAGTGAAGGGAGGCGAAATGGAAGGAGGAGGAATTTAGGATCTGGATATTTGTTTCTTTGTTATCATGATAAAGAATTTCAACGGGAACATAACCCTCTCCACATTTTGATGTACTTAATAGACATTGCTCAACCTAAAAATAGGCGATTTGTACTCCTGAGGGGTCGTGACTGGTGTAGAAGCTCTTCAGGGCGGAGTCCGCCCACCAAGCTGCATGGAAATCGTCTTCCCTTAGCCAGAACAAAATGCATCAAGTCAGTTACTGTGCTGAAGGGATTAAGGTAAGCCTGTTGATGCCCGTGCCGATTGTTTTATACGAGCGATTAGATCGATGCACATTTTTTAATCTCTTCCTCCTCCTTGTCAAATTCATCTCAAGGGGATTAAGTACGTATGGGTGAAGAATTTAAATCAGGAGCTTTGCGATATTCATTGTTTTCATCAAATATTTCTTTGTCTTAATAAGGCGGGGCAGTATTTAATAGTTATAGCCACCCCTTAACAATCGCCGTGAAGAACGTTTTCTCTAAACGTGAGACTGAAATGTTTTATTTCTTTCTTGAATGAGAGACCCCTGACTATATTACTTGATCAAATCGGGTGATACAAAATATTTTATTTTAGGCATACAGCAAGTTCTTAAACTTATATCATGCAAAGAATTTTCAATAGACACAGGGTAAACACGAAACATTTTATTTTGAAGAATATGTACTCCTAACAAATTTGATGTGTAACTCTGTCTTCCGTAGGCTAAGCCTAAGGCAGCTAACCCCCAAGAACTAATCCTGCTAGATAAAAATATTCCTGTAAAGAAGCTTTTCTTGGTGCCAAAAGGGGAAGTGTGTCACAGGGGCGAATGAAATAGTCTGGCGGCAGCTGAGGTGAAGGGCCGGTACGGATGGATCATGGAGCAACTCCGTCCTCAAAGCTACTTGGAGGGCCAGTGTCTCAAATAGATTCGAGTCTTGCTACTTCCACGAATACCCTGTTCCAGGCTCTGTCCAGGAACAGGTCCGTGTCCGGCCAAGTCCTGTTTTCTGGAACGGAAATCGTCCCCCCAAAGGTGTCGGGGTCGAGGAATAGCCGCTCCCACGGAAAGGTCCCCCTCGAGTGAAGGACCTCCTCTGGGTTACCCTTGGGTCGAGGACCACTTCGTTCCCAGCTGGTCCTTTCCCTTCCGTGTACCTATATCAAGTTACTTTTTTTCGAACGTCCCTGTCATGTCAGTGACGGGTCACATGTCACCTGACCTTTGGTGACATGTCACTTGCGTGTATCGACCTCTTCGCTACTGCGGGAATGGGGTGCCACGGAGGTGTATGAAATCGCCGGCAGCAAGTCAGAATGACACATAGCTAAAGATGATCATTGGATCTTTCCTTCCTCATCTCTGTCTTGCCACTCTTCTTTTTTTTCCAGTTACGTTACTTTTTCACTCATTGTTTTTATTATTTTCCCCGTTCTTATCTTTTCTTCATTCATTTTCTTCTTCATTTTATTTTTAATTTTATTTTTCTTCACCACCTCCTTCTCCGCCATCTCCGTCTCCTCTGTCTACTCTTTCTTCTTCTCATTTTTTTCCATCTTGTAGAAGAGAAGAAGCGAGCATTCACAGATTGGTTACAAAAGAGGACAGGGGAGTCATATGAGACGTACAAAGAAAAGAAAAGAGAAGTAAAGCAAAAGGTAAAGGAGGCAAAGAGGAGAGCAGATGTGAAATGGGGTAGGAGTATGACAGAAAATTTTGAAAGTAATAAAAAGATGTTTTGGAAAGAAATTAAGAGAGGAAGAGGAGGCGAATCAAGTAGGGAAGAAAAGGTAAAAGATGGAGAGATGATAATGGAAGAGATGGCAGTGAGGGGAAGATGGGCAGAATATTTTAGGGAGTTGCTGAATGTGAAGGAGGATAGGGAAGGAAAGATAGCTGCAGTGGGAAATGCGAAAAAAATGAGAGTGATGAGTGAGGAGAATGGAGGAGAAATAAGGAAGGATGAGGTGAAGGCAGTTGTAAAAATGATGAAAGCAGGTGAGGCACCTGGTCTGGATGGATGCCATGCAGAATGTCTGAAAAAGGGAGGTTCAGTGATGGTGGACTGGTTGGTGAGGTTATTTAATGTTTGCTGGAGAGAGGGTAGAGTACCGGAGGACTGGAGTAGTGCCTGTATAGTTCCTCTTTACAAGGGAAAAGGGGACAAGTGTGAATGTAGTAATTTCAGAGGGATTAGCCTGTTGAGTGTAGTAGGGAAGGCTTATGGGAGGATCTTAATTGAGAGGATTAGGAGAGGAACAGAAGGAGTAATTGGTGAGGAACAGTGTGGATTTAGGACGGGTAGAGGTTGTGTAGATCAGATCTTTGTGGTAAGACAGATATGTGAGAAAGCTATAGGAAAGGGGAAGGATGTTTTTTGGGCTTTTATGGATCTGGAAAAGGCTTATGATAGGATAGACAGAAAGGCACTGTGGGAGGTTATGCAGATTTATGGGATAGGAGGAAAGCTTTTGGGAGCTGTCAAGAGTTTTTATGAGAGTAGTAGTATATGTGTTAGGATTAGAAATGGAGAGAGTGAGTGGTTTGAAGTAAAGGTGGGACTTCGTCAAGGATGCGTTATGTCGCCCTGGCTGTTCAACTTATACATGGATGGGGTGGTGCGAGAGGTGAATGCTAGGGTAGTGAGTCAGGGATTGGAGATGGTTAAAGAAAATGGAGAAAAGTGGGAGGTGAGCCAGCTGTTGTTTGCGGACGACACTGCGCTTGTGGCAGGGTCAGAGGAGGGATTGAGGAAGCTGGTGGCAGAGTTTGGGAGAGTATGTGATAGAAGAAAGCTAAAGATAAATGTGGGTAAAAGTAAGGTGATGAGATGTACAAGGGGTGAAAGTGGCAGTAGACTGGAAGTGAACATTAAGGGAGAGCGACTGGAGGAAGTGGATAGTTTTAGATACTTGGGTGCAAGTGTAGCAGGAAAAGGTGGAGTGAAGGTGGAGGTAGAATGTAGATTGAGAGAAGCGAGTAAATGCCTTGGTGGTTTAAAGAGTGTAATGAGGAATAGACATTTGGGAATGGATGCGAAGAGGAGACTGTATGAAGGAGTGATTGTGCCAACAGCACTGTATGGGGCAGAAACGTGGAACATAAGAGAAGAAGAGAGAAGGAGTTTGAATGTGTTTGAGATGAGGTGTCTGAGAAGTATGGTGGGGGTTACTAGGCTGGATAGAGTGAGAAATGAGGAGGTGAGGAGGAGAACAGGGGTGAAAAAGGATTTGGGAGATAGGGTTGATGAAAGAATATTAGGATGGTTTGGACACATGGAAAGAATGAGTGAAGAAAGACTAGTAAAAGAGGTATGGAAAGCAGATGTGGAGGGAGTGAACATGAGGGGACGTCCTAGGATGAGGTGGATGGATGGGGTGAAGGGGGCTTTGGGGAAGAGGGGAATGTCTGTTGAGGAAGGAAGGGAGAGGACGGAAGACAGAGGTGAGTGGAGAATGGTTGTATATGGATGATGTTGTGATTGCATGAGGAGAAATGGGCGGGGGGATGGGGGGTGGGGTAGTATGTGTGAGTAAATTTTGACGCAGCCCGAAGGGATTTCTCCCCGTCCTCGCCTTATATGCAAAGGGGGACGGAGAGGGGGGGTCGCCGATTAAATGAAGCGGCCTTGCTGTGGATGTACTGTGTCTTGCGACACTGCTTCTGACCCAGGGCAGTGGGCAGGGTGCAGGGATGACCCGTCATCCAGGAGGTGCTCAGATGAGAGGAAGGGTGGGAGGGGTGTGGAGTGTATTTAGGGATGAAATGGGTGGGAGTGTTTTTATGCCTTCCCCTTTTTGGCTACCCCCCTTGTAAGGGGGAAAAAGCCTTGGTATATGTATGTATGTACTTTTCCTTTTCCGTCTTTTCTTTTTCCTCGTCCTTTTCCTTTTCCTTTCCTTTTCCCTTTCCCTTTCCCTTCTACTTGATCATTCTTCTCCACTTTCTTCTCTTTCTATTTCTTCTTCTCTCTTCTTTTCCTTCTCTTTCTTCTCCTTCTTCACTTCCTACTCTTCCTGCCTTCCCTCCTCCTCCTCCTACTGTTCCTGCCTTTCCTCCTCCTCATCCTCTTCCCCCTCCTTCCCCTTCGCCGCCGTCATCATTAGGATTTTCATCTACTAATGATAAAAATAAACCATTTCAAAGGTGACACATTTTAAAAATGTTACATGTCTTGGAGAGGGGGGTCTGTAAGTCCTTCGAGGTCGTAAGTTCTCCGAGGCAGTAAGCCTTTCGAGGCTGTAAGTTCTCCGAGGGTGCAAGTTCTCCGAGGGTGCAAGTTCTCCGAGGGTGCAAGTCCTCCCAGGGTGCAAGTCCTCCCAGGGTGCAAGTCCTCCGAGGGTGCAAGTCCTCCGAAGTTGTAAGCCCTTCGAGGCTGCAAGTCCTCCGAGGTCGTAAGTCATACGAGGGTGCAAGTCTTCTGAAGTTGCAAGTCCTACGAGGTTGTAAATCCTCCAAGGTAATAAATCCTCCAAGGTAATAAATCCTCCAAGGTAATAAGTCCTCCAAGGTAATAAGTCCTCCAAGGTAACAAGTCCTCCAAGGTAACAAGTCCTCCAAGGTAACAAGTCCTCCAAGGTAACAAGTCCTCCAAAGTAACAAGTCCTCCAAGGTAACAAGTCCTCCAAGGTCGCAAGTCCTCAAAGGTCGCAAGTCCTCAGTGGTCGCAAGTCCTCAGTGGTCGCAAGTCCTCAGTGGTCGCAAGTCCTCAGTGGTCGCAAGTCCTCAGTGGTCGCCATGTTCCCTTGAACTGACCAGGAAAAAATGTCCCTTGGGTTCGGCCTCGGCCTCGGCCTCGGGGCGGAACCCCAACACGGGATCCCCAGCACGGGATCCCTATCGTGGGATTAGAGCGCGAGCGCTGCGGCCGTTGGCCGCTGTTTGCGCAGCCAATCTCGCGGCGAAGCCGGGGAGGGCGAAGCCCGCGGCTTGTTAGAAACAAAATTAATCCTTCGGGTAAAGTGAGCCAGGTGTGCTTCTGCTGCGCCCTTCACTCGATCGCTATTGACGTCAGCGCCCCCGGAAATCTGGCGCCCCGACAGTAATTGTAGACTCCCTGGAGGATCCTTTTACCTGTCCAATATAACGTAAGGCCCTCCAGATCTCCCGTTTCCCATGAGAGAAGGAGGCGTGCCCTGCCAGGTGACCTGCCCAGGTGGGGGAGCTCTCTGTCCCTGTGGCCTTCTTTCCGTTTCCCAAGGGAACTAGCTCTCTCTGACATACACAGAACCCGGAAAATGATCCGGTGGTGAGTCAGTTCGATTTATTTATATATTTTTTTAATTCTTTATTTTTCGTGTTGGTCGTTTGTTTTATTTTATTTTTTATTCTATCTTGTTTTATTTGATTCTACTTATTTATTTGTCTAGTTTTAGTTTGATTTCATCTTTTAATTATGTTTTGTTTTTACGTGTTTTATTTCCGCGGGAAAGGAGTCCAGATAGACTTTGCCGAAGAATGACTTCGGGAACAGGTGGAGACTTCTAGAGGCCGAGGCAGAACACGTCATTCGGGAGCTGAGGCACGAGGAGGACTTGGAACGAGGAGGTGGAGGAGGAAGAACAAGTTGTAAAGGAATCGCCGTGGGTCGGAGACCGATTTCCCACGCTGAGGTGCCTCTCCTCCTCCTCCTCCTTCTCCCCTCCTTCTGCAGGGCCACGTCGCGGTGCCCGACGCGTCAATGGCCCGTCATTCGACGACGTGACGTGAGGCTCTTCATACGACGGTCGGCTTGTGTCGGTGTGGCGGGCGTGTAAGAGCATGAGCAAGACCCGTTTTTAACTATTTCGCATTGACCAAAGATCCCGTGAAAGCTCGATATCACCCTCTATTTTTTTTTTTTTTTTTTTTTTTTTTTTTTTTTTTTTTTTTAGGAACCTCCGAGCTTCAAAGCATCAACCCCTTCAAAACGGTGACGTACTTTAAAGATTCTAACCTGACAGGCAAGGTACAAACTTTTTTTATTTACCTGAAGGTAGCGACCTCCAGTCTGAAGGGATCTGGAACGGCCTGGACCTCCTTCAGCTGAATAGAATATATCCTTGGCCAGAAAAACGTCTTTAAAGTTTGTTAAGGGGGGAATTATACATGTTGGTCGCTTTACAGTCTTTATTCAGGCTGCCTCCGTTCGAGGGTTTTCAGCTTCTGAAGGAGGCCCACGACAAGACCAAGTGCCCAAGAAGAACTTGAGTGAGTTTGGAGTGAGGGTGGGAGAGGGTGTGTGTGTAGACTTCCCTCATGCTGAATTAATCGTCTGGTGGCAGCAAGAATAACATATGTAAAGCGGACACTAGATGCGTCGATGCTTAATGGCTACATCATTCCTCTCTCGTGCGCGCGCTGTTTGTGCATTTTAACATTTTCTTGATCGCCTGAGAAACGTTGAACTCTTCAAATGCGGTGGCGCATTGTCTCCCTTATTCTCTTTAGGCGATTTTATTCGTTAGAGGCAAGGCGGGGTCTCGGTCGATGGGGACCCACCTTCCTACCCTCAGGGGGGGGGGCGAATACAATCGCGTGGCAGCAACTGGAGCAAGAACCTATAAAGTGCATCGCTGTGTTGAGGGGGTCAATGCAACGCTGCATTACGGTGTCTAAACGCTCACTTCTTATTTCTGTCTTCTCATCCTCTTTTTCTTCTCGTTTTATCTCTTCCCTTTTTTTCTTCTTTTCTCTTCACTTCTCTCTTCTTCCTCATCCTCTACCTCCTCATTTTCCTCTTCTTTCTATTTTTCTTCTAATACATCTCCTTTTTCTGTTTTCTTATTTTTACTGTTTTCTTTTTCTTCGGTAGATTGAAAAAATAATTTGTCGAGTACGACGTTGAAGAAAGAGATAACTTTACTGGTGTGCGCGACAACCCACAGAGCGATCCGCCGAGTAAGCCCGTGCTTGTACCCTGGCGGTAGCGCCCGGCAGCCCACCACCCGACACCTGCGCCCGCGTGCGCGCCCGCCCGCACCCGCTCGCCCATGCGCGCGCGCCCCCGCCCCCGCCCCCGCATGGGTCCTGGGCCGACCTGGATCACCATGAGAGACAACCTATGCTTGATCCCCTGGAGGACGAAGGGAGCCATCGAGGACGAGCCCCCGCTTGGGAGACGCCCACAGGGGAAAGCAGAGGGGCGCGGCGTCCCACAGGGCCCCACGAGGCACGACCCGACGTAGCAGACGTTGGTTTATTACAAAGACTTGAAGTATCGATCTGGTGCGAGTTCGGAGTGGACAGTAGGATTTATACAAAAAAAAATAGATGTGTTTAAGTAAGCTGCTAGATTTGGTGTGCATGTAGTAGCAACTGACAGTGCTAAAAAAAAGAAATAAATAAAGAAATAAAGAAAGAAAGAAAAGGACTCACAGGGGTGGAAAGCTCCTCCTTCGTCATTATGAGGAACCCAAGGGGGATGGTGATCTGTCGGCATCCCCGCACCCATCGGAAGGTAAGCCTATGGTCGTGTGTGTGTGTGTGTGTGTGTGTGTGTGTGTGTGTGTGTGTGTGTGTATGTGTGTGTGTGTGTTTTGTGTGTATTGACGTACAGTAGCTCTTCTAATTTACCCCCCCCCCCCCACACAGTGAGGGAGATAGGAAGGGCGGTTCACTAAGGTTTTGTTTGTTACTGATGTGACTGTGAAAGGGCTTTCACTATATATATATATATATATATATATATATATATATATATATATATATATATATATATATATATACATATATGCATGTGTGTTGTGTGTGTGTTTGTATTGGCTCTATGTTGTTGTAAGGTAAAAAGCTACTAAGTAGCATGCAGTTGATACTTTAGGGTCTATGTGGGACACCCCTACTGACCAGAGCCACTGTGGAAGGTTGTGTTCCACATTTTTGTTGGAGGCGATGTGAGTAGCGGAGCAAGTAATGGCTGGTTAGATCTACGGATTTACTCAAGTAAATCGCAACCAGTTGTCTTGTCCAGAGCCAGTCGAGATCTACGCTAAGAAACAAGGCAACTGATCACGAACGCTGTGACGGTTGCCACTACATAATTTTTTGTCATACAGAAATATTTACAATGTGACAGAAGTAGGTATTTACATGGTTGAGTGATACATTCATTATTAAATAAAAATATATACAGTTATGATACATAGAAGGACATGACATATTTTAATAATACATGGTGAAAAAACAAAATATAAAGATAGCTCCTGTGGACGTACGCTTCTCAACGGTCGTATCGTTGTCGAACCAGGTGTCCTAAGAGGTCAAGGTTAAGTCGACCTAATTTCATGTTAAATGACCTCTGGTCAGGTTCTGGTTAGACCTGACACTCAACAACCATTTTGCTGCTGCGACGTACGTGACGTCGTATGCTAGATATCTACTCGTATTATGACGTCCTATGACGTGTAATATATGTTTTTCCAACACCACACATAATTTTGTCTGTTAGATGAAATATCTACTCATAGAAAAATTATGCTACTTTGTTGTACTGCGACTGTCCTTCTGTTATGCTGTCCTCCCACTATTAATACTGTCCTGTACCACTTCTCTGAATGTATATTTCCATTTTCGCCTACACCTGTGGTAGAGGAGAAAAGAATACTGCCACTGAGTCTTCCCGTTCGGGTTGGAAAAGGAAACTAAAACGGGACGGAGGATGGGACTAAGCATTCTGCTATCTGTAGTCCTAAAGTGTAAATTCCAACAAGAGGTCAAGGCAAAAGAGGGTATGGGAGTTTTTCAACTAGATCCTTAAGGCTTGGGTCTTTTAACGTGGGTGCGTATGGTAGAGATGAGAGTAAAATGGAAGAGATAGGCAGTATGTTTGTGAGAAGGGAGATTGATGTGTTGGCATTGAGTGAAACTAAGTTGAAAGGGAGATGTGAGTTTGAATTTGGGAGTGTAGAGGGGATGGTGTCGGGAGTGAGGAGAGGACGAGGGAGGGAAGGAGTGGCTATGCTAGTAAGTGAAGAGATAGGTAAGCATGTGGTGGAGTAAAAGGAGGTTTCTTCAAGGTTAATGTGGATGAAGGTGAAACTGGGAAGGGAGGTGGTCTTTCTAAGTGCATATGGACCTGGTAGTGAGAATTGTGTTGAGGAAAGGGAATCTTTTTGGATATATTTAAGTGAGTACATAGAGAGTTCTGGAAGAAATGTCATTGTAGTGGTGTTGGGAGATCTCAATGCTAGATTAGGGGAGGAACCAATAGACAGAGTGGTTGTGAGGCTTGGAATGCCAGGTAAAAATCATAGTGGGGAGTTGTTGGTGGAGATGTGTTTAGAGAGTTGATAATAGCTAACACACATGGGAGAGGGTGGTGGATCGAATGGTGGTTGTTAAAGCTTTAATGGAATGTATGGTGGTATCCAGGAGAAGAATAGGAAATTTTTTGGATGTCCATATTCTTAGGGGAGGAAATGGGGGAATATCAGATCACTTTTTGGTGGAAGGTAAGTTGAGAATGGAGGATAGATGGAGAATGAGGAAAAGAACAGAAGGTAAGCAGGAACTTAGAATAAAATGTTTAAATGAGAAGGAAAAAGAGCAGGAGTATAAGGAGAAGCTGAAAGAAGTGTGGGAGGTGGTGAAGGATAGAGTAGAAGTTGGAATGGAGAAGGAATGGGGCTGTCTCAAGGAGGAAGTAATAAGTTGTGTAAAAATGGTGTTTGGAACAAGGAAGATGGGAGAGAATAGAAGGAAGGGTAGTGAGTGGTGGAATGATGAAGTGAAGAAGGTTGTTGAAGAGATGAAGCGAACATTCAGGGACTGGTTGCAAAGTGGGACGAGCGAAACATATGAGATGTTAAAAAAGAAGAGAAACAAAATAAAAGATAACGAGGCAAAAAGGAGAGCAGATGTAAAATGGGGACGAGTATGACATAAATTTTTGAAAGTGATAAAATTATGTTTTGGAAGGAAGATTAGTGGAATGGGAGGTGAATCAAGTAGAGAAGAAAAGGGAAAAGGTGCAGATGAAGAGATGATAAAGGAGACGGTAGGGAGAAGATAGGCAGAGGACTGGAGAAAAGGCTGTAAAGTTCTGCTTTGAAGCGAGAAGGGGACAAATATGAGTTTAGTTGTTTCAAAGGGATCAGTTTGTTGAGTACTTGAGAAGCCTTATTGGAGGGTTTTAGTTGAGATGACTAGTAGAAGAACAGAGGGAGTAATTGGTGAGGAACAGTGTGGGTTTACGAAAGGTAGGGGTTACGTGGATCAGATTTTTGTGATAAGACAGGTATGTGAGAAAGCTTTAGCAAAAGGTAAGGATGTTTTATGGGCCTTTATTGATCTGGAAAATGATTATGACAGGGCAGACAGGAAAGCACTGTGGGAGGTTTTGCAGGCATATGAGATCGGAGGAAAGCTGTTAAAGGCAGTCAGGAGTTTTTACAAGAGTAGTAGAGTCTGTGTTAGAATTAGAAACTGAGAAAGCAAAATTTTCAGGTAAAGGTGGGACTGCGTCAGGGATTTGTTATGTCGCCTTGGCTGTTCAATATTTATATGGATGGGATAGTGCTGGAGGTAGATGCGAGGGTAATGGACGCGGGATTGGAGATGGTTAAAAAAAAAAAAGCTGAGAAAAGTGGGAGATGAACCAGCTGTTGTTTGCTGACGACACTGCACATGTGGCAGGATCAGAGGGGAAATTAAGGGATTAGTGACGGAGTTTAGGAAGATATGCGACAGGAGAAGGTTGAAGGAAAATGTCGGTAAAAGTAAGGTAATGAGATGTACAAGGGGAGAGGATGGCAGCAATTTAGAAAAAGTCTGAATGGAGGGAGACTGGAGGAAGTGGATAGCTTTAGATACTTGGGTACGCATGTGGCAACAAAGGGGGGAGTGTATGTGGAGGTAAATTTTAGATTGAGAGAAGCAATTAAATTCCCTTGGGGATGAAAAAGTGTCATGAGAAATAGGCATGAGAATGGATGCAAAGAGAATACTATATGTGGAGTGATTATGCTGACGGCACTGTATGGGGCAGAGACTTAGAATTTAAGAGAGGCAGAGAGGAAAAGTTTAAATGTGCTTGGGATGAAATGTCTGAGAAGTTTGATAGGGGTTACAAGGTTGGATAGAGTGAAAAACGAGGAAGTGAGAAGAGCGAGGGTGGAAAAGGAGATGGCAGATAGGGTTGACTAATGGATTATTAGGATGGGTTGGACACATCGAAAAAATGAGTGGTGAGAGATTAATAAAAGAGGTGTGGAAGGCAGAGGTGGATGGAATGAACATGAGGGGTGACCGAGGATGATGGGGGGTTAAAGAGTGATTATGTATGAATGGTATTTTGACGCAGACCGAAGAGATTTCTCCCCGTCTGCTATTTTTCTGCATGAGGGGGCGGAGATTGGGGTCGCCGATTAAGTGAAGCGGCCTTGCTGTGGATGTACTGTGAATTGCTGCATTGCTTATCACCCATGGCAGTGAATGTGATACAGGGATGACCCGTCGTCCATGAGGAGCTAAGATGAGGGGGAAGAAAGTATAGTGGATGGGAGTGGAATGGGCTGGGATGAAATGGACAGGGGTGCCCTTTTGACTTTAGTTACCTCCCTTGTAAGGGGGAAAAAGACCTTGGTGCATATATATGCACACACACACACACACACACACACACACACACACACACACACACACACACACACACACACACACACACACACACATATATATATATATATATATATATATATATATTCGTGTGTGTGTGCGTGCGTGTATACATGCATATACAATATATGTACCTATGGAGGAAATTCCAAATAAAAAATTTATTAAATCATTAACTGACTACTAGTCATGCTTTGTCAAAATTATTTGTAATTTGAATCTTTCTGATCATTTATCTGTGATTTCGACTCCCAGAACTCTCTTTTGTCCGAAGCGGATGTCGTTTATTCTCGTCCATGTTTGGCCCTTTGGTTGTTCAGAGATTTGTTGATCGTTTAACGACTTTTGACAAAGCTACTCGACAGCGTTGGCAGACAAGTCGGTCACATAATTTTAACAATTGAACAAAGAATGAAGCCTGGCTCGTTGCCAGTAAGGCCGACAGCTTTTGTTGTCCCACCAGGCTTCATCGTGACACCAACACAGTGATTATAGAATGAAACCCGTTTACCAGTAGGCAAAATAAAGTATTTGGTTATCTGATAGTAAGGGAGTGATGTGAAAACTCTGTAGACCGAGGAAGTGTCACTGTAGACCCAAATAAAATCGCCTGGCAGCTGCCGGGAGGAAAGGGAGAGTGCCATAAGGTACGGAAGGCCTCGCGCGTTGGCACCTCTTGATAGAGTGCCTGAGTGATTGCCTGTGGTCGCGAAGTTGACGAGTTAGATGGGGTTGATAGATGAGTCGCGATGAGGAGACACCGAAGTGGCATTCGGTGTGAAGGTCCAAATGCGGTGGCATCCACCTTCACTTGCTTGGGCGGACTGAGGTAGTTCAGCCCGGTGTATGTAACACGGTAGATGTTTGAGTCGTATGAAAACTCATACACGCACTCTTACGGTCACACACACATACAACACACACACACACACACACACACACACACACACACACACACACACACACACACACACACACACACACGCACACACACACACACACACGCACACACACACGCACACACACTCTTGATGGCGCTGTGGTAGAGTTCCCGGCTGCCACTACAGCGGTTCTGGTTCGAATCCCGCCCAGAGGGTGAAATAATTTCAGTACCGATGTGCTGCGAGACGTTATTCTAACTCGTAGGTGGGGAGTTCTGTGTGTGTGTGTGTGTGTGTGTGTGTGTGTGCGCGCGCGCATGTGAGGTCACAGCATTACCCATAGATCGGTCATATATGAGGTCTGAGCTCTCTTCCGGGAGGGAAATAGCTATCAATCACGAGTCCAACACGTGATCCAAGACCACAGTGAATTACACACACACATACATACATACAACGTACACACACACACATTATTCGTAAACTGCACTAATGTGGGTATAGTTGACTGGAATTATTCATTATCTGAGTCACAGTTAGGGGGAATATATGTATATACTGTATATATATATATATATATATATATATATATATATATATATATATATATATATATATATATATATATATATTAGGGAAAAATAAGATCGAAAGTGACAATACAAAGTGGATTTTGGGTATTGGAAATTCTACTGGTGCTTCTTAGTCATGTAGTGGGTGCGGATGAGTAGGGTGGTGGGGGGTTGAATATTGGAGCGCGATGTACATAAACTGCGATGGAGTAGTGGGGGTGAACATGGGAACATGATATACTTGACCTGCGGAATTGTTGGTGCATTTCAGAGTGGTATGAAGGAGTGATTATATTTTAGAAAAAATGTTTCCCCCTTGAAGGAATTTGTGTAGACTAGGTGTACTGGTTCTCCTGAAATGAAATGAAATGGATTCACAGCCTACCGGGACTCGCATGCGGGAAAAAGAGAAGCTGTAATTGGCAACATTGGGCGAAAGAAGGGAGGGGGAAGATGTGGTCATTCTGAACAGAGGCGTAGAAATAAATTCATATTGTGAATAGGAAAAGAAGGAAATAAACAGCTCCAGGAAAATGAGACACACACCTAACGGTAGCAAATTCACATACTTAAATGATATGCAAATATATGTATTTTTATGGATGTGCAAAATGTACATATAACATACGTGCACAGGCACATATGTACATACGTCTTGGAGAGATACATGGGTCTGAACACAAGCACGGGGTGAAGTACAGCAAAAACAAGACAGAGAGAGAAAGAGAAAAAAAGAGATGTGCGACTCCATATGTATGTGTGTGTGTGTGTGTGTGTGTGTGTGTGTGTGTGTGTGTGTGTGTGTGTTTATGTGTGTGTATTTGTATGTGTGTGTGTATGTATACGTACGCGAACCTTACGTAACAATCTTGATGTATGTGTGATTAATTCTTGGTTGTTGAGGTCCACGTCACCACAATGAAACTTAATCTCCTTATTAGTGATCGGTCGAGAAATCTACCCGACTCCAGAACTTTCTTCTTTCATATTTAGAACGTCTTTGTCATGGCTGCATTTCCATCAAGGGTGTTACAAATAACCTTAGATATGTGTATACACACACACACACACACACACACACACACACACACACACACACACACACACACACACACACACACACACACACACACACACACACACACACATATATACAGTATATATATATATGCAAAATAACCACAGGAGAAAGGAAACTTGTAGACAGTAAGTACTTTCGTATATTACATCTTCAGACTAAATGACAACAGATACAGAGTATGGGTTTTAAATAGAAGCATCAGGTGGCAACTTACTGTCTACAAGTTTCCTTGCTCCTGTGGTTATTTTGCATTTTTTGTATCACGGTGATGTGATTGCTTGCATATATTGTGTATATATATATATATATATATATATATATATATATATATATATATAAATGTGTGTGTGTGTGTGTGTGTGTGTGTGTGTGTGTGTGTGTGTGTGTGTGTGTGTGTGTGTGTTTATACCTGCATATAAACACATTAATTCTTATTAATTGTTCTTCGTTGTAGTTTGGGCATCAGGTGTCTTTCCCTGCACTGTAAAATGAACAGATACATAGATAAATAAACAAGTAAATTAGTAAAGTAATAGATAGATGGATACATAAATAAATAAAATTTATCGAGTACTCACCAGAATGAATAAAAGAAAGGATGGTGCCTATGAGTAGGTGAATTTAGTCCCCAGGTTGTATTTCGTCTTCATTAACCAGCGGCTCTATCCCTAGTCATAAAGTAGGGGATGGGAAAATTTAAAAGTGATGAGCATTCTTCTCTGGATGGAAATGAGTTTCCATTCTTAAAAGAATGCTGTGTGACACTGGTCCGTAGGGATGTCACTAAAGTGTGAAATTGGCAGTTGCCGACAAAACAGACACCACAAGTGAGGAGGAAGGAGCCTTGGACGACCTCTCGCTTGTTACAGCTTTGTCAAGCACTTGATAAAGCTGTAACAACAAGCGAGACGTCGTACTAATACAATAAAGGCTCCGTCCTCACTTGGTGGTTTCTTTTAATGTCACTAAAGTCCTTAGAATACTGACTGTGTAAAACTTAAGTCGTGGATGGGGAAACATGCATCATATGGCGGCTTACGCTTACACACGCACACACAAGCACAGACTGACTCTCTCTCTCTCTCTCTCTCTCTCTCTCTCTCTCTCTCTCTCTCTCTCTCTCTCTCTCTCTCTCTCTCTCATAAATCATAGAAATATTCACTTTAAACTTAGTATCACTAGATAAAGTCTTATCCCGTATCTTATTGCACCGCAGCCCCAACATCCCAGATACCCCTTCCCCGGACCCTTTTCTATACATTGGAGGGAACCAGATAAGGCTATGGCCCGGATCATGTATCTGGGTGGGAGGGTGGTCGGCACCGGGTAGTGTTCTTCTTGTGAGACTCCCGATCCATCAATCCGGGTTGGACCGCATTCCAGGGATTGAGGTCTCTTGCTGTCAAGTGTCAGGTTCCTCCGGGGCCCTTTG
>NC_134811.1:47789950-47792450 GCF_046742065.1 Oratosquilla oratoria | reverse complement strand
ACTTAATATTGTATTGTATATATACAGCAGTAATACAGAAAAAATTTCCAAACTTTTAGTTTTTAATTCATTATAAAATCAAAAACCAATTTCTTCCATCAATATATAGTAATGATCTTTTACTGGTCCAGTCTAATGGCGTGGCTAACTGTTCGTATGTATCTCTGTCATTTAATAAGTCGAAAATTTTACTTTCATAGTCAGAATTGACTCCTAACCTTAACATTTCTAGTTCATGAACTAGAAGTGTTAGGGTAAGTAGTCAATGAAACCCACTAAAAACAATGTATTAGGTTATATTGTAGAGTTTGATAAGTTCTTGGCCTCTAACAATTATGATAAAGATTTACTTTATCTGTGCCAGGGGTATGCTGCAGGAAGTCAGTGCCTTCCTGACTTTCTAAATGCAGTTGGCCACACCATTAGACTGGACTTGTAAACCACAAAGGACAATAAACCCACTTCAGTACTGCACCAGTTATAAAACTGTAATCACTATATGTTGATGGAAGAAATTGGTATTGAATTTTATAATTAATTAAAAACTAAAATATGAAAGTTTGTATATTGTTTGTGTATTATTGTTGTAATAAAATTCAATATAACAAAAAAAAGACTGTATTATTGCTGTAATAAACTTCAATATAACTAAAAAATCATGTATATTATGTTATTAGGTTTGTATATTGTATATTATTGCTGTAATAAACTTCAATATAACTAAAATAATCCTTTGGTGAGCAAATGTCCCATTTATCACTTGTTCGGTGAGCAACTGTCCGGTGAGCAATTGTCCGGTGAGCAACTGTCTGTACCCGGCTCATACTAGATGTTCTTTAAGTAGAGGGTTATCTTTACATATACAGAATGGTGCAACAAAGCAGCATATGAAACAACACCATAATAAAGATATCAGTAGAGTTGATAAGTAACACCAAAATAATTGCTAGCAGTGGGGACTTCCGGAGATTGTAAATGTTGGAAACCTTTTTAATCCGAGAGAATTCCCCATCAATCAATATCCAAGCTGACCTGACATCAACAATAAGTTTCCTTAACTCCACACTGCACCTTAATGTAAGGAGATCACCACCCCCAACCGCTAACCATAAGATTACCAAAGCTCCACACACCACCCATAACCTTAGCGTGCGACCAGTCGGGGAGAGGTCAGCCGGTGAGGTTAACATAAGTATATAAACTGTCAAAGCATGGCGAGGGTACACATTTTACGCTGTAAGTACCCTACGTATTATGTAATATTGTCTTTGTCAAAATATGTGTCATTTATTTTTGGCAATGTTTTACCATTGTAAATTCACTGTTACAGATGTAATTCTGATGATTTTCCCCCGATGACGAAACGTCAAAAATATATTACATGACTAGATTAGGTGATTTGATATCTGCTAATCCCCCCTAATGCAAGACGATTAATAAGAACTTTGGAAAATATTATGAAAAAGCTGAATAGTTGTGAGAATGCTATCGTTTTCAACCCTATGTGCATACAAGAGAATCCGTTCCCATAATTCTCTGACATGCATGCATACATACATACGGTGAGACATTATGATAAGTTGAGGAAGGTGGATGAAGAAGACACGGGTCTTAGGCTGAATTTATTCTTCAGAGGAATGAAGAAGTTCAGTACGAAAATGTTCAGGAATAAACTTGGGCCAAAACCCGTGTCATCTTGATCCATTTTCGTCATATATATATATATATATATATATATATATATGTGTAAATATCTATATATATATATATATGTACATATATATATACATATATATAAATATCTATATATATATATCTATATATATATATATATTATAATACATACATTCATGTATAAATACATGCAAACATACATAAATGCACACACACACACACACACACACACACCACACACACACACACACATATATATATATTTATATATATATATATATATATATATATATATATATATATATATATGCATATATGTATATGTAATAAGGTAGAGGCACCCGGAACGGAAGGGATTGATAAAAACTGGCCATAACCCACATCGCCACCGACGGGGGACGGGGTGGGGGGAGAGTGCCGCGGGTGGTTATGAATAAAATCGCCTGGCGGCAGCAGCAGCAGGCAGAAGACGAGGACAAGTGGCACTGAGCAGGGTTCAAGGAATTACTCGTCCTTCAGTGTGGCACGACTTTTTCGCTTGAGTGCCGCCAAGCTCTGGTACTCATCAGCTGATCCCTGTGATGACGTCACAAGGTGTCATCCGCCTGCATCAGATACCACGAGCTCTCCCCCCTTGTGCGTAAGTCGTCCTCGGGAGTGTCTCTCGTAGTAAGGCTGAGAAATTCCTCCTCGACCCTCGACAGGAGGTTAGCCCTGATGATTTTGTTCATTGTTAATCCCCAGAAGGAATAGGGATCGTTCTTGTATATTTTTTTTCTGGATGTCGCCGGGCGATTTTATTTAGTCGCTCCCATTCGACGTTTAG
>NC_134811.1:47749950-47774950 GCF_046742065.1 Oratosquilla oratoria | reverse complement strand
ACACTTTTTTAAATCTCTTTTACATCCTCTTTTTGACCACTTCTGCTTTCACAAGCGCCTGTCTTTAAACCAACCATCCCTAATGGATAGATGCCACCGCTTTGGCTTCTGGTATACATATTAGATAATTGATTAAATGCAGGTGTGTAAATGAAAGCACATGCGTGTACATAGTCTACGTACAGTATATATTTGAAATGCGTTTACACACACTTGTGTGAATATACATCTTTTCGTATATGCATTACAACCTGTGTGCACACACGCGCACGTGCGCTCACACACACAGACACACACACACACACACACACACACACACACACACACACACACACACACACACACACACACATACAGTACATATTATGTTCAGCTGAACAACGTACTGTGATTCGATTTCAGCACCATGTTTAGACACATTCGTCACATCCAGACGTTGCGTGTACAATAGGTATTATATGCCAGGCAAGCCCCTAAATGCACTGTGTGTTTGTGTGTGTATGTGTGCGTGTGTGCGTGTATGCGTGTGCGTGTGTATGCGTGTGTGTGTGTGTGTGTGTGTGTATGTGTGTGTGTGTGTGTGAGCGCGCGATGCTGGGTTTGGAGCCTGGGTTGTTTCCCTTTAAGTCGAGATGGCAAGCATTCGCCTCCTACTCCCCCCTCTCCCCCCGTCCGCCTCCTACTCCTCCTCTTCCACTCTTTTTTCCATTTCTTCCCTCACTCAATTTCTTCTTCTTTCCCTTCCTCCTTTTTTTCCTTCATCTCTTCTCTCCTCCTCTCCTACTCTCCTTCTCTCTTCATTCCTTCCTTCCTACCTTTCCCTATTCCTCCCTCCCCCTCTCCCAGTCTTCCTTCCCCTCGTCTTCGGCTTCCTCCATTTTCGCGTCTCCTTCACCTTGTCTCCTATCTCTGCCTCTCTCTCTTAATGCTCCTCCTCCTCCTCCTCCTCCTCCTCCTCCTCCTCCTCCTCCTCCTCCTCCTCCTTCTCCTCCCCCTCCTCCTCCTCCTCCTCCTCCTCCTCGGTTTCTCCTCCTTCCCTTTTTCTGTGTTCTTCCCCATCGTCATTTTCCTCTTCCTTCGTATCCTTATATAGTTTTTTTCTTCTATCTTTTTTCCCCTTCCCTCTTTCTTTCTCCATCTCTCTTCGGCTCTCTATCTCGGTTTTTGTATAATTAGTGTTGTACATTTAGGGCTTGCATGCTCGCATGCTTGGGGGTAAATGACCTTTGGAACGGAAGAGTGGTGAGTGTGGCTGTGGCATGGCGTCACGTGTAGAGGCTGGACACCGGATATGGAGTTCAGGACAAGGAAGACCATCCCTGTTGTTTATTAAGGGGAAATTGTAGTCGTTGTTCAGAAAGAACAAAAAACAATAAGCCCCCTTCCCCTCTCCCCTGTTACCCCTTCCCCCTTCCCTTCTTCCTCCTTCCTTGTTACCCCTTCCCCCTTCCCTTCTTCCTCCTTCCTTGTTACCCCCTTCTCCCCCTCCTCCTTCCCCCTTCCCCCGCCTACTGTCATGTGAGCATCAACGCTTTGCTGGAAGGGATTTTTTCCTTTGGCCGAGTAAAATCACCAAGTGCGTGTTCGGCCCATTTAGGGTTGATTTGTTTTGTCCCTGGTGCCACGTGTGCCAACAGGCGGCAGTACCTGGCAGTGACATCAGCTGATCATTCCTCATAATGCCAACAGACAAAAGTGCCTGATAGTTCCAATAAATGATAGTGCCAGAAAACGCTAGTGACTGACAGTGCCAAAAATACAGTGACTGACAGTGCTAAAACATGATAAAGCCTCATAGTGCCAATAGGCGATGGTGCATGGCAGTGTCAGAAATGGACAGTGCCTGGCAGTGCCAAAAGACGATAAAGCCTCATAGCGCCAAGACACGATAGTGCCTATTAGTGCCAGAAAAGGACAGTGCCAAAGGACAAAAGCGCTAAATGACGACAGTGCCTTACAGTGCCATTATTTCCCTTTTAGCGACCAGAGTGCCATTATACTTTCGTGCCATCATACTGAGCCGCAGTGTGGGAGGTATTATGGTGCCACGCTACGGCACCCCTCACTCCCACTCCCTGTGTTCCTCCTGGCTCTGGTGGTGCTACTCTATCACGTGACCATTATATATGGCGAAATCGTGTCCTTTTCTGCAACAATTCTCATCCTCTTCTTCGTCTTCTTTTTCTTTTTTTAACACTTCCTTCTCCTTCTCCTATTCCTCCTCCTCCTCCTTGTCATCTTCGTCATTATTCTCATCCTTCCTCTTCCCTTCCCTCTTCCCTTCCCTCTTCCCTTCCCTCTTTCACCACTTCCTAGTCTTTCCTTTATTCTGACACTTCTCCTCCACCTTCTTCATCTGCGCTTTCTCCTTCTGTTTCACCACCAGCTCACCAACATCATCTCTTTCTCCAACATGACGTAGGGTCTTTGACTCTGTGCGTTTTATGCAGATGGAGTCAATATTTTAGGGACTTAGTGACATCCCTACGGAACAGAGTCACGCAGCATTCCTTAATGAGGGGAGAAAAATATCCACTCAAATAATGGGAAGATGGCGTGGAGCCTACGCCAGGAGACGATGAGTAGCTTCGGCCGAAGCCGTCACTTTGCCCTGCCTTGCGCTGCTTGGACTGTTGGGACAGGTAACCAACAGTCACTGCTGGGAATCGGAGAGGAGTGCGGGGTTCGAACCTACAACTAAGCGAATGCTAGGCCAGTACGTACGCTTCCGATTATGCCACTAGCGCATTGGATGCGGATCATTTATTATGTCGTCTGCTGTCCCTCCTCCTCCTCAAAACACTCCTTTTCTACCTCTGAAGAGGCGATAGTGTCGCCAAGGTTAGAAGCGCTAGTTATCGCCTGATGCTAGACTTGTTACTTTCATCTCCTCCACCCTCGCTCCTCCTCTCCCTCCTCCTCCTCCTCCATCTTCTCCTCCACCAGCATCTTCTTCACCACCTTTTCCAACACCATCTCCACCTCCTCAAACTCAACCTCTTTGAGAAGCGCCTCCAGCCGGTGCTCTCCTGCTGTGACTCAGCAGTTCCGTGTTTCCCCAGATCCCATCGGCAGCAGGATGGGGCTTCACACACCCCCACCCCGCCTTCCACCGGCGGGCGTCTCCGTCGCTCGTCGGGAGCACCCTCGGGCCGCTGAATCCTGGAACAAACGCCGAAAACCCTGTAGAATGTCTGGGCGAACTGGCCGGTTCCTACTCTTCCTCCTTCTTCTATTCCTCATTCTACTCCTTCTCCTCCCCTTTCCCTTCCTCCTCCTCCTCTTCCTTCTCGATATATTTTCCCATCTTCATTATCTTACTTATTAGTTCTTTCTCACTCTCACTCTCCTCCTTCCCCCCTTCATCCCTCTCACGTTCTTCCCTCCCCTCCCCTTCCCCATTCCCCTCTTCTTTTCTGTTCTCTACTCTTGAAACTCTCTCTCTTTTTCCTTTCTTCCCCTTCCCTCCCCCTCCCATCTCCTCCCTTTCCTTTCTTAACCCCAAACTCCTACCCTGCCTTTTCCCGTCCCGTCCCTTTATTTACCCTCCTTACCACCACGCCCGTCCTAACCCTACCCTTCCTTACCCTTCCATTCGTAACTCTCCACTTCCTCCTTCACTTTTTCTGTCCTTCTCCTCCTCGTCGTCCTCCTCCTCCTCCTCCTCCTCCTCCTCCTCCTCCTCAGTTTCCACCGCCTTCACCATTGCCGGTCTGTGCTGCCACCTAGCGGGTCCCTCCCTTCCCTCCCCTCTCCTCTCCTCTCCTCTCCTCTAATTCGACTCTTTTTCCCTCCACTTCCTGGTCTCCCCTCCACCTTTTCAGCTGTAGCCCTTCAGTTCTTTCCCTTCTACCTCCACTTCATCCTCCTCCTCTTCCTCCTCTTCATGTTCAAGGACTGTTGTCCTCGCACCCTCCTCCACCTTCCTCTCCTCCTCTTCTACTTCCAGCCTCTTCTCCATCCTCGGAGGTGACTCATACCTCCTCTCCTCCACTCGCCCTCCGTCTCCTCCGTTTTCACCTCCTCGTCACCTCCCGCCTCTCTCTCTCTCTCTCTCTCTCTCTCTCTCTCTCTCTCTCTCTCTCTCTCTCTCTCTCTCTCTCTCTCTCTCTCTCTCTCTCTCTCTCTCTCTCTCTCTCTCTCTCCCTTTCTCTTCCTTCCTCTCTCTCCCTCTCTCTCCCTCTCCCCCCTCTCTCTCTCTCTCTTTATCTCTCTCTCTCTCTCTCTCTCTCTCTCTCTCTCTCTCTCTCTCTCTCTCTCTCTCTCTCCCCACAACCCTCTCTCTTTCTGTCTCCCCCCCCCTCTCTCTCTCTCTCTCTCTCTCTCTCTCTCTCTCTCTCTCTCTCTCTCTCTCTCTCTCTCTCTCTCTCTCTCTCTCTCAGCATAGTTATGTTTCCCTTCCACCTCTGTCCACTAATGTTATATGTAAGAATGCATTGTGTATGTTTATATATATGTATATATATATATATATATATATATATATATTAACATTATAGATGTACACACACACGCGCGCGCGCACGCACGCACGCACGCACGTACACGGCGTGTTGTTGTCTCTTAAGATAGAAACGCAAGTTTTCGCCAATGAAATGCTAATACTCCTTCGGAAGTCCCTCTGTAACAACACCTCGTCGTCTTTCCCCCTCATCTGCCTTTTTTCTTCCTCCTTCTCTTCTACACCTTTCTCCTCTTCTACAACTTTTTCCCGTTCCTCTTCTTCCTCCTTTTCCATCACTTCATCTTCCACCATTTCTTCAAATTCATCCCATGCTTTTCCTCCTCCTCCTCCTCCTCCTCCTCCTCCTCATCATCATCATCATCATCATCATCATCCCCCTCTTCCTCCTCTTCCTCTTCTTTCTCTTCTTTCTCCTCTTCCTCCTCGCCCCTTTCCTCCTACTTTTCCTTCTCCTGCACCCACTCATCCTCTTTAGCCTCCTCTCCCCTTTCCTTCCCCGCTCCTTTCCTCATCCTCTTTCTACTCCTCTTCATTTTTTCTTCTCCACTTACCTTTCCTTCCCATCCCCTTTCTCATCCTATTTCTTCTCCTCATCCTCTTTCTCCTCCCCTTTCCTCATCCTGTTTCTCCTTCCCATCATCTTTCACCTCCCCTTCCTCCACCTCCTCTTCCTCCTTTTCCCCCTGCTCCTCTTCTCCACTTTGCTTCTGTCGTCGTTTTCTTAACTACGCGTGTTGTTGACATCCGTATCGCGCGTTCCATCACTTGCGGCTGCGGCGGCGGGGTTCTGTCACTCCTGACACTGCAGCCGCCGCAAACCACCCGCACACTCGACAGCCGCCATCAACATTATAACAGCAACAACTACTGTCGCCGCCACCACTACCACCAACCGCTACCACCAAAACCATCCTCACGGTCGTCATCACCATCACAATCACTACCGCCACCACCCACGACCACCACCACCCATCATTATCACCATACAACCATCAGTACCATCACCACCACCACGATCTTCATCACCACCATAATCACTATCACCAATACCACCACCAACACATTCAGTACCAGTGTGTGATTTACGCAGTATCCTGTTGACTGACTGTTTGAGGCTCCTGGCGCCGACATTCTTTGGGTTCCAGGGTGCCAGTTTCAGGACGCCAAGACTACTAGTCTTAGGATGCCAGGGGTACTACTTTCAGGGTGCCGGGGATGCAGTACCAGAGTGTCTGTGTTGCCATTCCCATGGTTTCTGAGGTGCCAGTCTGCGGGTGCCGTGTGCCAGTTCTAGGATGATGGTGGCACTTCCAGGGGTGCCAACCCCTGGGTGTCATAGGTACTCAGGGTGCCAGTCTCAAGGTGCCAGAATTACTACGGGTGTCAATACTAGAGTGTCCGTGTGGTGCCTCGTCACGGGCAACCTGTTTCGGCACGCAGAAGGCGACGAAGGTGGAGGTGCCGGGGGAGGGGGGGGGGCGAGCAACGATGCAAGACAGAGATTGATATTTTAGATTGTGTGTAATCCCTGAAGACGGGCAGACTGCCCAGATCGAGGGTAGAGTCGTAGATGATCTCAGGCGCCTCAAGTTGGTCGGGGAGCTACGGAATGCGTGTGGGGGAAGAGCAGTCGCAAACACAGAATGTGTTGTATATTTGGTGTCTGGCGGTCAGGATTGAACTAGAGCCCCGAGATGTCTCACATCGTCTCTCGTTTTCTGTGACAGGAAGCCTCGTCGTCTGGACACTTTTTGTTCGGTTTATTTTGAATACAGTTGGATGCAAAAGTCTGCTCTGGTCGCCGCTGTGCAGTTGTATTTGATGTATTTTCCATACTGTATCTGCTTGAGAGCAAAAAGTTATATTGTAAAAAAAAATGTAGTAGATATTTGTTGTTTGTTTGGTCAGTAATAACGAGCGCTTCTACTCGTATACTCATGACATAATATCGTACCAAAGAGGTTGATGGAGCCTCAGGAGTGGTCAAGGATTCAAGGAGGGCCTCAGCAGAGCTGAAAAACAAAATATATTCTTTATTTGTTTATTGTCTTTTTTTTTTGTAATATTTAATAATATAATTTATAATTGTATAGTGGAGACTAATGTGGCTCAAGGTTTTCGAATGGGAGACGTCTCGACACCAGGGGGGAAAATTTTGGGGGATATTGTGGCATAGGGAGGATATGGGAAGGCCAAGAGGACAGAATATCAATCCCTTCAGTGTTGTGGCGGACATACACACACACGCGCACGCACACACACACACACACACACACACACACACACACACACACACACACACACACACACACACACATATATATATATATATATATATATATATATATATATACATATACATATATACGTAATACATACATATGCCAACGGCTTTTTCCCCCATCACAAGTAAGGTGGTTAAAGTCAAAGGCATAAATCCACTCCCACCCATTTCATCCCCACATACTTCACTCCCATTCACCACCCCTCCCTTCCTCTTTTCTTGGCTTCTACTGGATGAGGGTACATCCCTGCATCGCGCCCACTGCACTGGGTCAGAAGCAGTGTAGCAAGACACACCACATTCATAGCAAGGCAGCTTCATTTAATCGGCGACCCTCCCCTCTCCGTCCCTTCATGCAGAATAAGAGAAGACGGGGGGAAATCCCTTCTTTGTCTCCTTTATCTTATGATTTACTTCTCTCCTCTTTTCTTTGTACCTCTCATATGATACTCTCGTCCTATTTTGTAACCAATTTGTGAATGGTCGTTTCTTCTTTTCTACAACCTTCTTTGCTTCATCATCCCACCACTCACTACCCTTCCTTCAGTTTCCACCCATCCTCCTTGTTCCACATACCATATTTGCACACCTTATGACTCCCTCTTTGAAACATCCCCATTCCTCCACTCCTCGTTCTACTCTATCCTTCACTCCTTCCCACTCTTCTCTCAGCTTCTTCTTGTACTCGTCCTTTTCTTTCTCATTTAAGCAGTTTAAGCACCTCCCTACATTGTCCTTTTCCTCTTTCTCCACCTATTCTCCTCCACTCTCAACTTACCTTCCACCAAAAAATTATCTGATTTTCCCCCACTCTCTCCCTTAGGACATGTACATCCAAAAATCTTCCTACTCCTCTGGTTACCACTATATAGTCCATTAATGCCCTATCTACCACCCTTCCATCCACGTCCTCTCCCATGTGTACTTATGATTGACTTTCATCCTAAACACTGTATTTGTTATCATCAACGCGCTTTCTAGACACATCTCCCTCATCTCTCCACTACGATTTTTTCCTGGAACTCCACACTTCCCAACCACTTCGTCTATTGGTTCGTCTCCTACCCTAGCATTGAGATCTCCCAATACCACAACATTGACATTTCTCCCTAGACCCATATGCCTTCATTTAAATATATCCAAAAAGCCTTCCTCTCCTCTACAATTTTCTCACTAACAGTTAGAAAAAACTAAATCTCCCTTCCCAGTTTCACCTAAGTCCACAATAACCTTGAAGAAACCTTCCACTACACCACACGCTAACGTATCTCTTCACTTAATAGTATAGCAACCCCTTCTGTCGTCCTCACTTCACTCCTGGCACTCTCCCAACTACACTCTCAAATTCAAACTCGCCCCTCCCTTTCAAGTTAGTTTCACTCAGTACCAACACATCCATCTGTCTTCTCACAAACATACTTCCCATATCTTTCCTATTACTCTTATCTGCACCACATCCACGCACATTAAAGGTCCCAAGCCTTAGGGTTCTTGTTGGAAAACTCCCAGACCCTCCTATGCCTTTGCTTTCTTTAGTAATGTCCCCTTTGGGGCTACAGAGAGTAGGATGCTTTGTCCTATCCCCGTCCTATTTTTGTCGCCTTTTACGACTGAAGTGGGAAGACTCGGTAGCAGTATTCTTTCCTCTCCTACCACAGGGTTCGATGAAAAAGGAAATGAATATTGAGAGTAGTAGAGGAAAGATCACACAACATCATCATAGGCTTCACAAATGCTAGCTGCCATGACAGCACATCGGTTTGTAGTGGCTGTCTCTGTGTATGTGAGCGCTTTGCTAAGCTATTACTGCCAATATCAGTACTCGTACAACTCCTAAATCGGAGACTTGACATACTCCGAAGTGCCGAAGAAGTGAATAACCTCCTGGAGACACTTGCATCCATCCGAGCTAGTGCTGAGGAGGATTTCCATATAATTTTCGTGGAGGCTGAAAATCTCTTGGGCGAACAAACACAAGTGTCACGGCAATGCACAAAGCAAACCAAGAGGTCAAATCTGGAAACACACGAACCTGAATCCTACTTTAGGATTTCAGTTTTCTTGCCATACTTGGAAAACCTGCTACAAGTACGAGAACGATTCGGCACTCACATCCAGACAGTTCTACGCCTGCAATATCTTGTTCCAAAGTATGTCAGCAAAACCACATTTGATCAGGTGAAGGAAGCTGCTGAGTTCTATAAAGAAGATCTGCCTGGAACGCTGGCAAACCTGCATGAGGAAGTTGAAAGATGGTGCCATAAATGGAACACAGAAAGAAAGTGTGAGTCGTATGAGTAATGAGAGAATCCCAGCAACATGCTCAGAAGACCTTGCACTTGAAAGCCTTGCTTTGTTTTACTCCAACATCTTCCAGCTCATTAAGATTCTTTGTACTCTTCCAGTCACATCAGCCTCAGCTGAACGTAGTTTCAGCTGCCTGAGAAAATTAAAAACATACTTCAGGTCAACAATCAATGCACGAAGAAAGATTGTGGGGTCTGGCACTCATGAATATTCACAGGAATAAGGTGTCCAATCAGGAAGAAATCATGCTGAACTAGCTTCAAAAGCTCGAGTTAGGAAAATGTAAACGTTGAATTACATTTTGCACCTGAAATATTTTATGTTAATAATGTATTACAGTAGTATTCCAGTCCGATTCAAATGTTTCTAGTTTATTTGCAATTTTGTTTACTAATATTTAAGTCTTTTTTTTAGATAAAAATGTGTAGTTATTATTTTCATTACATAATATTTACTGACAAGCATACTAAACAAAATAAATTTGGTGTATGCATTACTGTAATTCAGACACAATCATATCAGTGAACTTTCTAATTACATTGATGTTTTCATGTACATCAGCCATACATATGCTGATGCTTTAACCCTGTAAAGTGTCCGAGTCAAAGCATATTTTGTTGTTCTGTCTCTCTGTGGGAGAAAATACGAAAAAAGATGGCGGGGATGGGATAGTCCCCTCGCTTCGCCCCGATCAGTCGCCTTTTACGACACGCAGGGGAATATAGTGACGCTATTCTTGTCCCATGCCACCTCTCCCGTGCCAACTGTGTCACGTGACATGTCTTGTTATCACGGTCAATTTTTGTTGGTGACGCAATATGCCATCCGTGTGATGTCGCTGCATAAGCTGCTCGAGAAGAGTTCTTTGCACCTTTTTGCACCCGGTTCGCCTCCTGGTCCCTCTCACTCACATCCTCCTCTCTCCCGCGGACTTGTCGGATTTACCTTTCCCCCCTCCCCCCACGCACACCTCGTCGAACCCCCTACCCCCTTTTCCCCCCCACTCTGGGACTAATAATTTCACATTCTGTAAACTCACCCCCTAAACACACACACACACACACACACACACACACACACACACACACACGCACGCACGCACGCACGCACACGACCAAAACTCGAGTACGCAGCAACACTATGGACACCCAGTACCAAAAAGAATAAAAAATTAGAAAGAATACAAAGAGCAACAACAAAACTGGCACCAACTCTTTCCAAAATGACATATGAACAAAGACTGTCCAAATTAGAATTACCAACTCTGGAACAAAGAAGGGAAAGAGGAGACCTACTATCTATAGAATTATGAAGGGAATGGAAATCTTAGATAAGAATGATTTATTGAAATGGGACAATGGAAAAGCAAGAGTACAAGAAAAGAAAAGAAAAAAGATAATTATAGAAGAGATCTGAAAAAAATAGCTTTCCACACAGAGTGATAGATACTTGGAACAAATTAGACAAAGAAACAGTGTATGCAAACACTATTCAAGATTTTAAGAAAAAACTTGATGCTGAGAGATACAAAGACGGGTCACCACGAGTATAGCCCCCTTCCTGTATAATACAACTAGGTAAATACAACTAGGTAAATACACCACACCTTTCCGTGTTACTCTTCTGCAACCTCCTCACCCTCCTGCTCACCTACCTCCTCATCCTCCTCTTCACCTAATCTTGACCCAGATCCTCAACCTACTTTTCACCTTTCCTCTTACTCAACTTCTTGACTCACCTCAGCCCTGGCCAGGCGAGGAGGCGACCTAAACATCGGCTTAAAGAAGCCAGCGGCGGCTTGTCACAACTGACAGGGCTTGCCCTACCAGGATTTATTCACTTCCCACTTCGTAGGAGTGGGGACGGTGAGTTTTTTCCCCTCCCAGTCCCTCGTGCTCTCATCTTCCTCATCATCATCATCATCCTTCACCTCCCCTTCCCCTCCTCTTCCCCTTCTCCACCTTTTCCCCCTCCTCCTCCTCCTCCCCCTCCTCTTACTCCACTTCTACTTTACCCTCTCCTCTCCTCCTCCTCCTCTAACTGTTCCTCTTCCTTTTCCTTGACCTCTCTTCCTCCTCCTCCTCCTCCTCCCCCTCCTCTTACTCCACTTCTACTTTACCCTCTCCTCTCCTCCTCCTCCTCCTCCTCTACCAGTTCCTCTTCCTCTTCCTTGACCTCTCTTCCTCCTCCTCCTCCTCCTCTACCGGTTCCTCTTCCTCTTCCTCGACCTCTCTTCCTCCTCCTCCTCCTCCCCAGATCCCTCTTGTATTCTGGTGCCACCTCAGCCCTGCCCTCATGCAGCGATCTATTCCTACGCGTGAGTTCATTTGCTCTCTTGGCACCTTTTTCCGACACACCCTGGCACCCTCTGGCACGTCCTTGCATGTCCTGGTACGCACAGGCATGCTCTGACACGGTATCCTACGTCCTGGCACGTTTAGGCACACACTTGATACACTGGCACTGTTTGGCACGCTCTTATGTGACCCTTTGCCTGTCCTTGGCGTCATCTGAGAAAAGCGAGTTGACTTAAGGTGGCGGCACGCTAAGCATTTCTCGCTAGCATGCTGCTTGCTTTTGTTACTTCGTTTGAGTAGCAACGACTTCGGTTACGATCTTTTGTTTTTCAAATTTCCAAACGTTAAATGATTCCTGCGTCATATAGTGAGAAATTGAATAAATGACAAACTAAGAGAAGTAAAACTTGCATGAATATTAGAGATTTTGTCGCAGTGTTCTTACGGAAGCCTAGAATACGGTAATTGAAATCGTTTCTACTCAAAAGAAGTAGCAACAGATAGTAAGGTAGCGAGAAATACGTACCTAGTGTTCCGCCACCTTTACTCCAAGCAACTCTCTTCCACGTTCTTCTTCTCCCTCTTCTCGTCCTTCTCCATCTCCTCATTTTCCTCCATCTCTATCTCAATTTTCAACCTCCTCATCCTTCTCTATCATCTCTTCCTCTTTCTCCTTTTCCTCCTCGTCACTCTTTTTTATCTCATCCTTTTCCTTCTTAACCTCATCTTCCCCCTCCTTCTGTATCTTCTCCCCCTCTTCCTTATCTAACTCCTCCTCCCTCCCTGTCTCCTCCTCCATATCTCCGTCTTATCCTCATCTTCCTCCTCCCTCTGTATCTTCTCCCCCTCTTCCTCATCTATCTCCTCCTTCCCTATCTCCTCCTTTATATCACCTCCTCCTCCTCCTTCCCCCTTTCTTCCCTCTATTCGTCTCCTCCCCCTCCCTTTCTTTTCCGCTCCTTCTCCTTCCTCATTTCCTTCTCCCTCCTTCACCAGTCTTCATCTCCATCACTCCCTCCTTCTCCCTCTCCATCTCCTCCCCCTCCCCCCCTCTTTCCCCTCTCTCCGCACTGCAAAGCATTAGTTCGTCTCTGCCGTGACACTTGTCACATTCATCCGACCCGTAACGGCACCGTTGCCCTCTGCCATGGAGATTCCCCCCTCCCCACAACCTCCTTCCCTCTTCCCGCAGGACGGGCAGAGTGCCCACAGGGTGACTAAGGTAAAGGAATGATGATGATGGTGATGATGATGATGATGATGATGAGGAGGAGGAGGAGGAGGAGTAGAAAAAGGGGCGACGGAAATATATATATATATATATATATATATATATATATATATATATATATATATATATATATATATATATGTATATATATATTTATATGTATATATATATATTTATATATATATACATTTATATATATACATATGTATATATATATATTTATATATATATATACATATATGTATATGTATATATATATATAGTATGTATGTGTCTGTGTGTGTGTGTGTGTGTGTATACACCTTGAAGTGTCCTATCCGGGGATGGTTTATTTATATATTTATTAATTATTTACTTGGTTATGTATATGTATGCATGTATTCATGTATTCATTTATTCATTTACTTATGCATGTGTAGGTATTTACTCATTTAGTTATTTGTTTATTCATTCAGTTGTTCATTTATTTACTGTTTATTTGTTTATATATTTAATCAGGTAATCATTTATATATTGTTTATCTATTTATGTTTTTATAGATCTACCTAGGAATCGGTTCGTGAAATTTTATCTACAAGCTAACTTTATTTAACTTAAACTTAGCTAAGCTTATTTAATGTAACCTAACTTAACCAGACCTAAGAGAAGAAACGTGTGTAGGGGTATGTGACGCTTGCGGGCGCGTTTGCTTGCCATCAAAGAGCGCAACACTTGCAGTGCAGGACGGACAGCACGTGGGTTGCAAGGCGGGCTTGGAGAGAGGGAAGAGAAGGGAGATGGAAGAGAAGAAGGAAGGGGGAAGGGTGGGGAGGGGGAGAGGAAAGGTAACGGGAAGGGAGTGAGAGAGGAGGAGAAGGCAAAGGAAAAAGGAAAGGGAACAGAAAAAAAGTAAGGGAGGGGGAAACGAGAGGAGGATGAGAAGTGAAAGGAAAGAGGAAAGGTAACGGTGGGGAAGGGAGGGAAGAGGGAGGGGAAGGGGAAGGGGGGAGGGAGGGGAATGGTGGGACGGAGGGAGGGAGGGGGGGAAGGCATAGGGTACGAACTGTTAGAGGAGATGCACTGCTGCGTATTTAGCGCAAGAGCCACCTGAGTCGTTCTCGGGCTTGTCGTCGTCGTCGGAGGTCTGAGCCAGCATAACTATAGTTTGTTCACTGTAACATGGCAAAGAACGATTAGATAACAAAATAAAGCCTCATCAGCTGTATAAGGAATCTTGGTGGAATGCATAAGTTAACCTACGAGAAAAGAATTTAGGAAACCATGAAAAAGAATCTATAGTTCGACGAGTTGAAAGAACAAGTAGTTCAGTAACTTTCGTGAAAACATCTACGTCAAATTTAAAAGAAAGGACTGTACTTAGCGATATTTTTCCAGGTGACGTGATCTTGGCATAACGAGGGCGTATTTAGGAAGACACGAATTCACGTCTTCCACGTTCTGTGCTAAGCGAATGCTCGTTCTTCTTTGATCATCAGGAGGTAAAGACAACACTGAATAGAATCGTCGGAGAAGGTCGGAGCTATGATAATTTTTGAGGAATGTCTGGGCTATCCAGAGGTGTTTGGCCGGAGGTTGTCCGGGGTGTCCGGGAGGGATGTCCGGGGGTTGTCCGAGGGGGTTCTGGGAGAGGCGTCCGGGTGTATGTGTCCGGGGTGTCTCAGCTCCACAGCAAGCAATGTGACGAGGCTCGCATTCTTAAACTGTTCATACGGTGATCAGCATTTTTGTTTACTTTACATATATATATATATATATATTTGTATATATATATATATATATATATATATATATATATATATATATATATATACATATATATATATGTAAATAAGGATGGACGACAAAATGAGTGGTAGGGTGGAAAGATAAACACCGAGAATCGTTGGAGTTTTAATCATTGAAATTTTGCTCTTAACAGAACTTCTTCAGTGTGTGCACACATGGACAGAAAATCAACATATTTATAACCCACATGCTCGATGCTGCGTTCCTTTCCTAACCTACCCCATTTCTCCCTCTCACCCCCTTCAACTCCCGGAGTACCAACCAACTGGACATTTTGGTTGATACTCTGGGAGTTAAAGGGGGCGAAAAGGAGGAATGGGGTAGGTTAGGAAAGGAACGCGGCATCGAGCATGCGGGAAAGTATTTGTACAACACTGAATGGGTCCCAGTCATTAGAGATACATAAAACCACAATGCACTTTAATTCTAAGCCATCAACATCGGGAGACCCAATGGAGGCCAACAACCAGAAATTGAAATGTACTGCCGTGGACTCGAACTCAGCTATCACATGACAAGTGCGCAGTGACTTAGCAACTACGCTATCAAGAGACCCATTCAGTGTTGTACAAATACTTTCCCGCGTTTGTATACTTCCAATTGTACTATCATAGTGAAGATGGGTTGAACGCAGAATTTCATGTATGTGTATGTACTCGAGCATACAAATATATATAAGGAATATCGCGCTTATATCTCTTTTGATAGCGTAGTTGGTAAGTCGCTGCGCACTTGTCATGTGATAGCTGAGTTCGAGTCCTCGGCAGTACCACATTTCAATTTCTGGTCGTGGCCTCCATTGGGTCTCCCAATGTTGATGGCTTAGAATTAAAGTGCATTGTGGTTGTTAATATATATATGTATATATATATATATATATATATATATATATATATATATATATATATATAACGTGTGTGTGTGTGTGTGTGTGTGTGTGTGTGTGTGTGTGTGTGTGTGTGTGTGTGTGTACGTGCGTACAGTATGTTCCTCAATCCTTGATATGCAATTTTGATGCCATAGAGATACTGTTACATGACAGAGTTGTTGGTGTGCTATGTATTTGTGAAACTTGGCTGAACACGTTTGTTGATGATAGATTTATTTATATATTCAAAAATATAATGCAATTACGTGTGACGGTGGTAGAGGAGCCGGCGTATGTATTTGTGTCCGTGGTATCTCAAAATAAATTACTTGCTGTTTGACATCCATATTAACCATATATCTCGTAAAGTTAATGGCATCTTAATTACACTAAACCATATAAAAGATAGGACTGACATTGGGTTTTTTTATATGAAATGTTTGTCACTCGTACGTCATAGAATATTTGTTCGAATTGTTTCTATATTTGTCGATGAATGATTGTTAAGTTGCAAATGTGACCATTTGCTGTTATATGTAAATTCTTAAGAATTTCTCTGTATACTTTCTAATACACTATTATTTCATATTATGTTAGTCGTAGACTTATTATTTGCATAATTTTTAAGTACGATAAATGTTTTAACTATTTATGTAGTATGTTGAGTATTCATTCGTAATTTTGTCTATATACATAAGTTTTAGTTTTTATTCGTAAACCTTCTATGAATAGATATTTAACTAATGAGCGCTTCGTTCAAAGTATGTGTGTGCGTGTGTGTGCGCGCGCGTGCGTGCGTTTGTGCGTGTGTGTGTGTGTGTGTGTGTGTGTATGGATCATTCTCTAATGGTTTTTAGATTAACTTTTTACGTATTGTTTATATTATGATTGTTTAGTTTGTTCTGGAGGTCTACTATTTACGACAAAATGAAAAATGTCGATGTTGCCAGAACGCCAGTTATCACAGTCATCAATAACGGTACGCACATGTTTTACTTCGGAATATTGTCATCATTCTGAATTTAATGTATACATTCTTATAATTGTACATATTATTAACTACTTATATTGTAAGGTGAATAACCATTGCAAGAAATGGAAATAAAGATTTAACTCTCTCTCCTCCCCCACCTTTTCGTCTCCCCTCACTCCCCTCCTCTCATCTCGCTTCCCTTCATCTCCCTCTCCTCACCCTCCTCCCCTCACCCCACAACCCCTTCCACGTTCCCTCACCCTCCACCACCTCGCTTATCACTCTTCCATTGAGTCTTCGTGCTCCTCCAGAAGGTGGGGGAGGAGGAGGAGGTCGTTTCTTTTGACAAGGCGACCCGACCGACGGAGGCACGCGGTCCCGTCGCCCGAGGCTGTCGTGACGGTGGGGGGCGGGGGCCAGTGTGACGTCACATGGAGGAACACTTTCATTGAATGGGATGTTCGGGGTAAGGGGGCACTTGAGACGGGGAAAAAGGGAGTTGGTGGGGAGGGAGAAAATGATAGGGGTGGGGAGAGGGGTAGGTAGAGGTGGGGGGTGGAGGCTCTCAGGTAGTCAGGGTCCTGGAAGGTCTAAGGGACTTGAAGAGACGTAAAATGACCTAACTCGAAAACCTGCCTCCTGGGAGACCTACTGCGAAGACCTGCTCCTGGAAGACCTCTCTCTTCGAAGTCTAAATAGACGTTTGGCGTAAGCCAGAGTAAGGGCAAGAAGGGGAGTCACTTGAGCCAAGATAATCCAGAGAGTCGTAAACAAGACTTTTTGGGAAGGTTCCTCTCTCTCGAAGAAGAAGACTTGACACATTAGCTAGAATAGAACCAATGTTTAAGAACATAAGAATGGAGGAGACTGCAAGAGACCATAAGGCCTATACTAGGCAGTTCTATGCCCCTTACCACCTATGATCTCCATGCACAATGTCATAAAATTTTCTCTTAAAACAACCAATTGTTTTAGCGCTCACGACATAGTTACTAAGTCTACTCCATTCGGTAAGCACTCTGTTGATAAAACAGCTCCTACCTATTTCCAACTTAAACCTAAAATTGTCCAATTCAAATCCATTACTACGAGTCCTAGTCTGCCTTAATATTATGACCTTGCCTGCATTATCCTTGTTAAACCTTTGACCCATTTAAAAACCTATTAGATCACGCGCGGACTGATTGCCAGTTAAACATCTTGTGTAAAATATTGTTTTATTTCTCTAATGTGCAAGTATTAAGGAATATGAAGAGTCGAATGTTTCTTGTGTGTATTTCAAGGTTAGTGTAAAAGGATAAGGTAATGTCTAAATGCCCAGAATTGGGTAGGAAGTGTTTTTATATTTCTTGACCCCGTTGCCACGCCGCGCCGGGTCAATGGGCGAAATGTGCAAGGGGAGGTCACGCACCTTTTGGGACACCCTCCCTCCATTCACGCTCGCTCGGTGTCAGGTACGTTAGCCAAAAGGCATATTGTCGGTATTAGGCCCAGAGGAGACGTATCCCAATTTTATTAGTGTGTAAGGGTTAAACTTGTACTCGGGCTCACCTTTAGAAATTATTTTCGCGGTGGTATTTTTCCTTTCCTTCAACACTTATTGTTTTGGGAAGTGGGGTTTTGGGGGCTAATGTCTAACGTGAATTTTCCTATGTAAAGATTGTATATTCAAGTCGTTTCGCTCCATAAATTCTACGTAAATTCAAATCGTACTAATAAACAATATAATAAAAAAAAAATAGTGCACTCTTTCGCATCCCTGATACCCTATCACTCCAGGTACTTGGATAACCATATTTCATAAAAAAAAAAAAAAATCTGGCTAGGGTTAAGGGTTAAAAGGGTATGGTGGGGTAACACACCACTACTGTAGTGTCCCCTTAACACGATTGGCATTTTGTAACAAAAATTACAATGATTAAACAAACCATTGCATGTGTTCATAAATATTATTTATATTTGTGAAATTAATGTTGCCACAAACTATGATAGCATTTGTAAGGAGAAAGCATGTAAATGTAAAATTATTGTATAATTTTACCTAATGTTAAGATATTGGTTATTTTTATTTTACTTTTTCGCGGGCGGTAATATACTTGATTTCAAAGATAAAGAAAAGTTGGTTCAATTCTTCTCCTACGGCCGAATCTATTTTATTTCCAAAGCGCATCTCCCGCCTCAAATTGATTTTTTTTCTTTTCCTTTAACATTTTGTGTTACCTTTTCTATTGAGTTCTATTGATACGTGTAACTTTTCTCCACAGATTCTATCAAAATTAAAATGATCATTTGCCCGCAGCAACGCGCGGGTAATTGGCTAATATATATATATATATATATATATATATATATATATATATATATATATATATATATATATATATTGTGTGTGTGTGTTCTCTCAACCGAATAAAATCGCCTGTTGGTAACCATGTGTAAGGTATAGATAGTGAAACGCATCGTTGCGGGGGGGACGTAACGAGATGACCCAAACTTCGGGAATTGGCCATTAGCATTGGCCCGCTGGTGCCCCGGCGGACGCCAGCGGGCTCTCTGACTAATGGACACGTCCTCATTCCCACATTTCATCCCACAATTCCCCTCACGTTGCCCCTACATTTCCCCCAACTTTCCCTCTCCTTTCCCCTCAGCATCCCCTCAACATTCCCTTCTCACCCTTCCTCTCCCTCCTATGACGTCACATAGCAACCATCCCCGCCCCGCCTCGTCCTACTCTGACGTCACCCATTCTTGTCTCATGCTACCTGTGGTACTTCGACAACGTCGCTCACAATGTAATCACACACGATTGTAGCACATATGATCCTGTCCCAGATCATAAGAACTTCCTGCAGATGTAGTAATATGAAGCACGGTACGCGGTGTAAATACACACACGCGCGCGCGCACACCGAGGCGGTATGCTATATACCCTTTTAGTCTCGGAAATGAGTCATTTCGGACCGCGCATATCTCGCTTCGTAACCCCGGTTTGGAAAAAAACAAAACAGCGGATTTAAACTAATGAGGTTAATCGGCACTGGGTCATTCCTATCCCACCCTCCGTCTCCCATCACATTTGTAATCCCACAGGTTAAGCCTCCTCCTCCTCCTCCTCTCCCCAATGCGCATCGTGCGGGGACCCATGGCATGGCGTAGGTTCGAATATGTTTTACATTCATTGGCTTCGCACGAGGTCATGTACAGGTGACGTGACGTAACATGGAGAGAGAGAGAGAGAGAGAGAATGAGAGGCATGTGTCGCTAGTTTTTTTTTTTATTGCAAACTGTCCCCGGCATAGGAATATCTCCCTAAATCACTGTCAGGATGGTGAATAAAGAAAGAGAGAGAGAGAGAGAGGTGTGTGTGTGTGTCTAAAGACCAGAGAACCTAGAATCTTGATCGGGAAAGGGGTCGCGACAACTCCCCCCCTCCCCCCCTAGTGAAGACTGCATGGCTTTATTGTTAGTCTGAGTGGTTTGGTTAGGGGGAGAATGTTAGGGGAAGGTTGTGTGTTTGTGGGGGGATGGGGGATGAAGATGATGAGAATGAGAAAGAGGAGGAGGAGGAGGTTGACGAGGACCAGATGTTCAGTCTAATGTGTTCAAGGACGGACGATGGCCGACCAACACCCCCCTTGCCCCTCCCCCCATCGCTTCTCTCCCCCCTCAACCCTTCCCCCTTGCGCCCCTTGCCCCCTCTCATCTTCAATCATCCCCTCTTTCTTTCTTAGCCCTTTGAACATTCATTGTCACCTCCTTTTTCTTGTCCCCTCCTCATGCATTCCTCCCTCTCCCCATTCCTCCTCTTTTTAGCTGCCTCGCCTCCCTTCCCTTCTTCGACTTATTTCGCCCCCTAGCTCCTTTCGCCCCTTACCCCTCATCGTCTGAGCCCCCTCCTCTTTTTTCCTCTTGACCCTTAGCTGACTTGCCCCCTAGCATCTTTTCCCCTTCCATCCTTCGCTCACTCGCCCCTTTCCCTTCGTCCTTCGACCCTCGACCTTCACCCTTCTCCTTTCTTCTTCTCGTTCTTCAGCCTCGGCTTCATTTTCACTTAACCCACTGCTCCTCCCACCCTTCCTCCTTACTTTTCCTCCTCCTTTCCTCTCTCCTTTCCTCTCTCCCTAACTCTCTCCCTCCCTCCCTCCCAGCATCCTTCTTTCCCTCCCACTTTCCCGCCTCCCCTCAAACAACGTGTTTACCCACTCCCCTTTCTCCCAAGCAACTTCATCAGGTTCCTCCTTCGGCCGCATTCCTCCGTTCCCTCCTCCCCCTCTCCCCCACTCCTCCGTGGTTCAAGTGCTTCTCCATCCCTCCCAGCGTGCCACCAACACCTTCTCCAGCACTCCAACAATCACTACGTCAGCGTTACAGCCACTCCATCATCACACCATTGTCACTATCACCACCACTACCTCTTCCACCATCATTATTTCCAGTACCATCACTGCCACCACCACCACCATCATTAACATTACATCTGCCACGACCACCACCACGACCATCACCACACCATCACCATCACTGTCAGTCGTCACCACTGTCACCACAAAAACTACCACCACTATGTTCGCATTGCCCTGCACCTTAGGGAATCCTCCTCTTCACCATCATCATCCTCGTCCTGCACATCCTCTTCCTCCTCCTCCTCCTCCTCCTCCTATTTCTCCTCTTCGTCCACCACCTAGTCCTCCTATTTTTCCTCCTATTTCTCCTTCTCTTCCTCCTCTTCCATCTACTATTACTACTACTACTACTATTACTAGTACTACTACTATTACTACTACTGCTACTACTATTACTACTACTCAGCGAAAAAAATACACGGGAGCGACGAGCGATTTCGCTCGGGAAAGTTTCAATGTCGCTCTCGCAAATTCAATAGCGGGAGCGATCCCCCCCCCCCCCAAAAAAAAATCGCTCCCGCGGCAAGATTCAATGTTTTTCATGTATTATCCATCATTTGGCAATCCCTGAATCCCATCACCATTGATGAAAGGATCAGAGCAAACACAACTTACCCGTGATCAATCATTGCATTATCAATCGATATCATAAACGCAACGCATCAATCAACTTTAATTTGTTGATGTACGTCCATATGTGTACGCGGTATAGCTGCTAGAGTTCAATGGCTTACCTAGCTTAACTTCGTATCAGCTGCATGCGCGCATATACTAGTACATGTTGACTAGACTACACGACTATCGTGCTACATAATGTCGCTAGTTTTGAATTGCATGGTACCTGTATGCAGGGAAGTTCATTGGTTGCATGCAGCTAGCTGCCCAATCAACGCGCTGACTACATGTACAATGCACCATACCCAATACCACATCACCGCATGCATACGTACACTGTACATATGCAAACTCGCTCCGACATGAGTAATGAGTTAACCTTCCAATAGTTTCAAGGAAATCGAACCTGCAATAACATGGCTCTGGAAGTATCAAAAATGGCTCTGATAATTAAAAAAATGGCTCTGGTGAAATTTAAAGAAAAAATGAAAAATGGCTCTGGAAAAAAAGTATTTTTTTCCCTACTACTACTACTACTACTACTACTACTACTACTACTACTACTACTACTATTTTTTAACGACCTCCATCCTCGTGGAGCTGCTCAAAATTGGGGTTCTGTATGTGTGCTAATTTAGGGGATTGGGACCTTGTACCTCTTAGGCATAGAGGGGCTGATAGAGTGAGAATGACAGTCAACATCTCATCCACGCCACAATACTGTTCTTTGGTTGCTATTTTCTTCCGTCACCTCTGCCAGACGAGCGTACATTGCCTTTGCCTTTGGACCAATCCCACCTGAAGTCGTGAATTAGCTCTGGTCCATATTCTGTATATGTTCCTCGGGAGTGGGACGGCTCAACAATTAGGTCATTGTAACAGGGGACCATTGGATTAAGTATTCGTATGTCACATAAGGCCAGTTGTCCCCGTGTCCAGAAACCTCTTGCGCTAACGTCTACTCGCACTTCATCTAATGTGTTGGAGGTACGGTACCTGAAGTTCTTTCCTCCTAGGGGGAGTAGTGTTGGTTCGATTGTCATATCCTTGCATACCTCCCAAAGCATTTGGGCAGTGAGACCCCTTATTTCGTCGTGTCTCGTACAGATGAATCCACCCTGATTGCATATCATCTCATGGTTTGGATCAAACTATGTACCACAGGAACATCTGTTAGGCAGCTCATTCGATGGCCATCCATACTTTAGGGTAATGGTATCCGGGAATTCTCTTTTGTTTAGGTTGAATCCCTTTGCCCTGATTGGTAGTGCTGTCAGCCCGCACTTAACCAGAATAAAACCAACAAGCCAAACTAAGCATCATTCACTCCTTGAATACCACAGTCCAAATAACGTTTTCGTATTGTTACAGCAGGTATTTGTACCCTAAGAGACACTCTTGCACGTAGGTACGCATGCGCGCACTCAAGCAAGAACATGTATGCGCATTTATCGCACCGGGTCCACCCAACATCCATAGGGATTTGGACTGTAGTTATCAGCGCTTCTAACCTTGTGGATAATCTCGTGCAGCATAGGACTTTCTACTATATTTTGATAATCTGCCTCCATCCTCATAACACATACACACGCACATGCACACACATACACACACATGTGGTGAACAGCGCGTCTACGCGACATTTTGGCTTATAGTATCGTCGTTGCAGAAATGGGATGGACAAGGAATAGATATGCTATGTAGAAACAGCTGGCCTTCGGCCTTGTATTACTATTGTGTAGGTTAAGTCCATATTACGCCTTTACTACAGGCATCTGTATCCTCATGAAAGCACAACCTTGGCCCTGCTGAGCCATGTTCCCGCGAGGCTTTGTCCTTCGCTACCTTTCGGTACGCGGGGTGTGTATATAAGGAGACAGGTTTTGGTCTCCATGTTCAGCTCTCTTCTCTACTTGTAACCAGCGGTGCTCGTCCCCAGGCCCACGCAGTCACTTTTGCGGTTAGGGCAGCCTCGGAGCCCGACCGCCCGACCCAGTCTAGGTCGACACTCGCACTAACCAGAATAAAACCATCAAACTCACTCGAGCTTCATTCTCTCCCTGCGTCACTAGCCAGTAACATAAGTCTCTTGTTAAACACACACACGCGCGCGCGTACACACACACACACACACACACACACACACACACACACACACACACACACACACACACTCAAACTCACAAACAAACTCACACACACAAACACACACACGCACGCACACACACACAAACACACACACACATTCCTCCTAGTGTGATGGGTGTAAAAGCACATTCTAAATGTAGCAAGGAGTCTTAACGTGCCTGACACCGCTAAAGGCTCTAGTGGTTAGTGTCTGTTGACAACAATGATGTCCCTATTTTTGTGTCTGACAACCCTGACTGACCTCTGGCCTTGCTTTCAATGTCAACCAAGAATTATCTGGATTATTTTATCTGGGACTATTGAGAAAATTACTTCGAATATTGACAGTAGATATTTTTTGTGGACAGATTCTATGAACAGTAAAGCCTTAGCGTCAGAGGCCGCGTTGTTATAAACATAATTTGAACAGTTCAGCGTCCTTGAGCTATTTTATTCTGGCTACTGACGAACACCAGATTCTACTGGAGGTGGGGTTCGGGGACTTGAAATACCCCATTCCTTGTCCAGCCCACAAATGAAAAAACTCGTCGGCTATATGATATAAAGGCCCTTAATGTCCTTTAAAAGGGGGGCAACTGATTCAAAGCACACATTCTGCCCTTACTCACCGTGGACGAAAGATACGAAAAATGGAGGTGAGGGGATCGTTCCGCCCTCTTGGGTCTCCCTTTACCGGGTGCTAGGGAACGCGGCGGTGTTCTTGTTCCCTATCACCTACCACAGAATGCTTGACGCTATTAAGTTATGAAACCCGTGGTGCAAGGTCATCATCATTTGGGTGGCCCACTTGTCGCGTTTTGGTGCACTTGGTAAACATATTCAGGAGGAGGAAAGGGGAGGGAGGTGGAAGAAGATAAGGAGAAGAGGGAGTGGAGGTATAAAGTTGGAGATGAAGGAGGGTTTAGAACATAAGTATTGAAAATGGGTGGTTTAGGATATGAAGGCGGGGAAGGACAGGAAGGGGGAAGGCCAAGGGGCACAGGGGAGGGTTGGAAAAAGGGAGTGGAGAAGGGAAGGAGTAGAGAGGAGGGAAGAGGGGTGGAGGGAAGTTAGTCCATGGAGGTGGGGAGGTAACATTCGGGGCACGGACGGAATGGCATCCTCCCCCTCCCCATTCCCCCATCCCCACCTCCTGTGGCACAATGCCAATGCCTCTAAATCGGGTCTGAGTCTTCGTGGTCGCATTTTCCCCCCTCCCTCCCTCCTTCCCCATTCCGTTACCCCCTCTGTTCTTTCCCTTCTACCCATCCCCGTCCCTTTCCTCGCCTCTTCCTCGTCCCTTACCAGCCATTTTTCCCTTCCTTCCTTCCTTTTCTTGACCTTTCCCCCTCCCTGAACTCCTCCCCATCCCACAGTCTCTCACCTTCCCCACTTATCCTACTTTCCCCTTCTTTACCTTTTCTTCATCCTCGAGACCCCCCCCCCCCCCCGGCTCCCTTCCTCACTCCTCCCTTCCTCAATATCGTAGCATAACTAGGAATCAATTTTGGGCTCTCATAGAGATGAATAAAACAGCATATTGGCCAGACCACCAGGGTGCTTAATACTTGGCTAACTTAACTCACTTGATTCATTTTCCCCGCTGTCCTAGTAGAAAAGTAAAGTGACGCATCTTGGCCTT
>NC_134811.1:47724950-47744950 GCF_046742065.1 Oratosquilla oratoria | reverse complement strand
TTATGGGAACTAAGGTCAACTTAGGTCAACTTGAGGTCTCGGTCGACCGAGGGCACCCACCTCCAACCCACACTATACTCTCGAGGTCATTCTCCGGACAACGAGGATCGTCTGTTCTTGGTCAAGACGTAATCTAAGAGTTACCGTGTTGAAGAGGGTAATCCCAAACGGTTGGACTCGGTTCATTATGAGCACCATCTGTTGGTCGTAATTTACAACTTTGCCCTTGGGTACGTATGAAACAACCTTGGGGGGTAGCGAGGCTCCTACCCCCCCCCCCCCAGATGGAAGGGGGGAGAGCAGAGGGGAAAGGAGGGGAGGAGCTTCTGCGAAGTATATGCTGGAGAATAAGTTCCTCAACGATTTGATAGCACGTATTTCTGTTTTGTCGAAAATAACCACCTTTTTTTTTTAACCAGCTTCCTAAGAGGTGGAACCACAAGAGGCTCCGTCTGTTTAATCTTGACAAATTACGGAGGCAGTTTTTCCAATTCTGTTACAACAATATTCACTGGTGGCGTCATCTGAAGCGTACTGGTTTCGTATTCACTTAGTTGTGGGTTCGAATCCCGCACTCCTCTACGATTCCCTGCAGTGACTATCGCATCCCCACCTCCAGCAGCCCCTTAAAGCGCTTAATAGGGCAAAGTTGACGGCTTCGGCCGCAGCTACACAACCCCTCTTGGTGTACTAGGCTCCTCACTTTCTTCTGCCACCACAGGCCAAGACCTTCAGCCAGAAAGTGTCGACGAACTTATGCCTTCAACTGTACAACGTCACCTTTGTGCAGGCGCTGAACGGGGATGTAAGTCCAGCTCCTTCTCCAGGTTATGACTACCGAGGACGACCCCCCCCCCCGAACATCTAAATTAAATACTCTGGCGCCAAGCTCTTTCATTCATCCCCGTGGCACTGGCACCCGGCGTGGTGAGGTGAAAGGGTACCAGGTCAGTGACACTGGCGAGCTGGCGTCTGACCCTCGCTCGGGTCGATGGGAATGGGATCCTCGCTCATGAAGCTTGCGGTGACTTGTGCTGGGCTAGGTTGGATTGGGTTGGGGTTGAGTCGTGGCTGGGTTCGGTATAAATTGTGTTGGGCTGGTCTGGTCTGAGCTGGGGTATTCTGTGGTGGGCTAGACTGGACTGAGTTGGGCTTGGGAAAGGGGGAAATGGTAACAGAGGGAGAGTTAGGTTGTGTCGCAGACCGTGGCTGGTGTGAGAGTAATGTCATTCTCATTCTCACTCTCACTCTTGTTTTTTCATCTTAGTCTCTCTCTTTCTCCCTCTGTGTGTTTATATCTGTCTCTCCGCCCGTCACTGTCTGCCTGTCCGTCTGTCCGCCCCTCACTTTCTGTCTCTCTGTCTCTCGACGCCCGTGCTACTCGTCCCAGGGACTAGCATAATAGAATAACCGCGATCCCATCAACACGGCAACGTCCTGTATAGATTACCGCTCTGCCAAGGTCAGACAGTTCGAGTCCTCCTCTGTAGGTCGAAGTTGGGATAGACTGGAGGGCGGGGGATGGGAGAGCCGTTGGGGTGGGGGGTCTGTGTTTGATAGGAGACACTCCATGTGGGGTAGGGCGCTAAATGAAACCATCTGACTTTGGACAGGATATGAACCTATAGTGTTCCCGTACTGAAGGGGCAAACACGCTATGCCAAGCATTTCGTCGTGTTTATTGCGGATATGTGCCCGGGAGGGGGCCTCATGGGGGCTGGAGGGGGGGGGGGAAGGCCCTAAAACTTTTATTAGGTTCAAGTAGAAGGTGGAGGGAGGGGTGGAATTAGGTATTCACTCCTTTGCCCAATGTGAAGGGAGGGGGAGGGAAGATTCCCCCTCCCCCGGGTGGATGGCGTCCAGGGAACCCGGAACGGCATTCTGCATTCGGGGGCACCGTGACGTCGCTGTGACGTGTGTACTTCTGCTTCACTTCCGACTCGGGAGAGAGTTCCGCCATGCAGTTCGATGTATTTTCAGATTGTATAATGCATCATCCGTGCTCGTCATACAGACTATTGCATCATCAAAATGTAAAAGTGCATGGCATACAAAAACCTTGAATTTGGATTTGTCTGTAGATGGGGTTCGTTGTGGTGGTGATGTAGAGCAGTGCTTCTCAAACTGTCTGATGTGGAGGACCGGCATTTTTTTATTTTCATTGTGCCACGTACCGGTAATATTTCGTAGTAATATTAATTTATACCGTAAAATAATACATATATCGAAGATAATAAAAGTTGAATTTTTTTATCTTCTATTTATTTTGTAAGCAAATAATACAATATCAAAACATATAAAAAGTAATAGAAGAAATAACCCTTAGATTCTACCAATTCCTCAAATGATGATTCCTTAGCATCATGGCCTGGACACCCAGAGCCGCGTACACCCAGAGCTGATGGCTCGCGAGGTACTGGCACCGGTCCGCAGACCCCCACTTTGAGTAGCACTGGTATAGAGAGTTGAAGGTGAGGGTTGATGGGGTAGATGTGGTGTGAGAGGTGACAGGAGTCGGGTAGGATGTAATAATGGGGGAATGAGGTGGTGGTGGAAGAGTTGTTGTGAATGAAGGCTGTGTTTGGATAAGGGGTGGTGGTAGGATGTGGAGTGAGAGAGGGGGTGGAAGGATTGTTGGGAGTGAAGGTAAGGGTGGAGGGGTGGGTGGGGAGGGATTGTTAGGGGGGATGTTGAGGGTTGCATGCAGGGGTAAGAGGTGGAAGGGACGTAAGGGTTGTTGCTCAAACTATACCTTACCGTGTCGAGTCTGCGAGAGTAGTAAGGGGAGGGAGGGAGGGAGTGAGTGCTTTTAAGGTATGCGATCGATAAGTAATCGCGTGGCATAGCAGGTGTTAGGGACGGGGGTGGAGAGGGGAAAGGGGTATTGCCGACACAGCACCTGCACCTTCTTTGTTCCATGTCCTTAGCACCTGTGTCGTCTCCTCCCCATCCCCTTCGACGCTGAGCGTCTTAACAAATCACTTTCCTTCACTTCTCCCCTTCCCCCTCCTTTACCCCTTTTCCTTCTTATTCCTATTTACCTTCCCTTCCACCTCCTCTTCCCTCTTTCCGTTCTCCTCTTCTTACTCCTATCCTTCCCCCTCCTTTCCCCTCCCGTCTTCCCTTTCCCCTCATCATCCAACAATTCTCCCCAGTTCTCCTCTTTTCCATGACTTCCTTTCTCCTCTCTCACCCTTCTCCCTCTTACACCACTTTCCTCCTGTCCCTCTCCCCATTCTCCCCTTACCTCCCTTTCCAATTCTCTTTCCCCTTTCCTTTCCCTTCCTATTCCCCCTCCTCTCCCCTCCCCCTCTGGATTTACATAACTATAGATATTCTTTAGGGTGACGGCCAGTGATTTTTTATAAAGCTCAGGCGTGGTCTCGGTGGAGGCTCCTGAGAGAGAAGGGAATATTGACATGTAAGTTGTTCCACCTTGCAATCCCGCAAACAGCTGTGAGCTTAGCTTTGCATGCAATGCACCAAAGCGTCTGGCGTCCGCTGCTCCTGGAGCTTGCAGAGACGGGTAAGGAGGCGCGGTGGACCAAGGCGCGCACACACAAACACAAATACACACACACACACACACACACACACACACACACACACACACACACACACACACACACACACACACACACACACACACACACACACACACACACACACACACACACACACACAGACACAGACACACACACACACAGACACACACACAGACACACACACACACACACACACACACACACACACACACACACACACACACACACACACACACACACACACACACACACACACACACACACACACACACACACACACACACACACAAGCGCGCACACATACACACAGTGGCATGTTTACGCTTGCCACAATGCCATATGGTTACTACTACACTCACGCTATTTGATTCAACCTCACCTCACCAGACCTCTGAAACCTGCTAGGGTCCCGTACAGGGACCCTCGCCTTGTCCCTCGTCTCTCTTTGTGTCGCTATCTCTGATTGGTCTTACAGCCCGCTCTCATTAGGATAGAAGCACTGGTTAACTACAGCCCGTAACATCAACAACAACAACAGACTTTAGAAATATTATTCTGGCTGACACCGAGTCGTTTTGTTCAGGTGAACAGGTGTCAGGAATCAATGATGGTGTGGCGAAGGCTGAGGAAGAAGAGCGATATGCACAAGTACACTTGGACCTTGACGTCTTCCTTTGCCGTACGACACCCGTAGAATCTGGACTTCTAGTAGATCCTCCGGCCAAAGGAACGGACGAAATGAGTCCTGGGCAGGACGCCGCTGAAGTTGGCCGCCGGAGGAGGACCTGGGGGTGAGGTGGGGTGGGGGAGGTTGAGCTCGAGCTCGAGCTCGATTCTAAAAGGGTCCAAATCGATCTGATGCGGAGGTGCACCGGCTAACCCGATTAGAGACCCGCAGACTCCACTCCCACACCCACCCGACCCCCACCCCCAGGCCAGACGACCTCATTCTAGTGCGCCGCCGTGGGGGCGCGGGTGTGGGTGTGGGTGGGGGGGAGGGTGCTCTCGTGCATGCTCCCCCTCCCCAACCTCCCCATTTCAGGAAGCACGGTTGCTGACTTGATGTATTTGGTTCTGAAGGGCGTCAAATGATATCTCGTCCCAAGAGACTTCTCTGTGCATAACGAGGTTATATATAGGAAAATAAACAAATACATAAATAAATAAATGAATAGATAAGTGTATAAGTAAGTAAAACAAGGAATTAATAAAAAAAAAAGATTAAGCCTGTTATACAGTATTTTTTCTTATTATTGAATGAAATCCTCTGGCTTCTAGTCGTGGGTCTTTGGACCCTCTTGACATATGCTTCCGGAGAACCACCAGTCGTAGAAGGAAGACCTCATCACCTGGCAGGTGCCAAGAGGTCATCACAATCAGATCCATAGTCTCCTTTTAAATGAACAAAACACCTTAACATTAACCTGAACAAAATGGTTAAGTGACTTTCTGGAAAGGGTGATGAGGATTAGTTTAATCGCGTTAGATAAACCAGTTTAAGTGTGGGAATTCCTTAACGCAGGATAAAATCGCCTGATGTTAGCCAGAACCAAATCCTTAAATGTTTCAACTTTTGTCAAACTTTTCTTAAAAAAAAGAATTATGAAACCATAATACAATACGAGGTCCTCCTCACAAATGAATTAAATCGCCTGGCGGCAGTTAGAGTGCGTCATCATAACGAGAGAATGAATACCGTTACTGTAGCGTTCCTCTGACCTGATGGCATCGTTTGGCGTTTTCCAGAATAAATAAAATCTCTCAAATAAATCTTCTTCATCTTCGATTAAGGACTAACAACGCCTTCACTCCTCTTCCCCCCTCCCTGGACTTCTTGTCCCCCCACATTCGTTTTCACTCCCTCGTTCTCCTCCTCCTCCTCCTCCATGTTACCTCTCCCCCACACTTCTCGTATCCACGACCCCTGCCAGCTCCATAGCAACCAATAGATCTGCTTCTTCCAGCTCCTCCTTATCTACCTCCTTCCCCTCCACCCTCTTCTATTCCTCCCCTTACTCCTCTTTCTCTTTCTCCTATTCCTCCATTTTCTCCAAATTCTCTTTTTCTTCCTTCTCTTTCTCCTTCTATTCTTCCGGCTCCTCCTCCTCCTTTCTCACCCCCCTCCTCCTCCTTTTCTTCCTCCTCTCCATCCTCCCCCCTCCTTCCTCTTCCACCTTTCTCTCTTCCTGCTCTTTCTCTCTTCCACCTCTTTTTCTTACTCCTTCTTCTTCTTCTTTTATTTCAGCTCCTCCTGCTCCTTCTCATCATCATAATCCTCAATCCCGTACTCCTCCTCACAATCATCTTCCTCCTCCTCATGTTCATCTTTCTCCTTTCCCATCCCTCCTTCTCCTCCTCCTCATGCTCGTTCTCTTCCTCCTTTCCTTCCTCCTCGCCCTCCCCTCCTCCTCCTCGTATGGTGATATACGAATGTGGAGTAATTGACGGAGTGGGCGGGGCACCCGAATAGAGGGGGTTGATGGAGTGACGTAACGAAAGAGGAGGAGGAGGAGGAGGAGTGGAGAAGGCTGAAGAGAGGGAGAAGGAGGACGAGAATGATGTGGAGAAGGAGGAAAGGTAGAAAGAGGAGGGAGGAGAAAGAGGAATGGAGGAGGAAGAGGAGGAGGAGGAGGAGAGTTTATAGACCGTGAGTGAAGTGTTAGAGGTGAATGGACTGCCGTTGGGCTGTTGCCATAGATGATGGAGTGGTGGATGGGAGGTGAGGGCGACGGGCGAGGCTGGTTTTGTTTCGAGGTACGGAAGGAAGATGCCATAGGGAAAAAAAGAAAAAGACAAATAAATTAATCGATAAATGAAACAAGAATATATATATATATATATATATATATATATATATATATATATATATATATATATATATAACAAATGAACAAATGAAATAAGTATAAATGATTATGTAAGAAAATAAAGATAAGTAAATAAATAAGCAGATAAAAGATATCAAATAAATGCAATAAAAGTAGAAATGAAATTGAACTCCTTGGCTACCGGCGGGAGCGGCATGGAGACGAATAAAATCGCCCGCTAACGACAACCGGGATAAAAGATAAAAATGCCATAGCCAGCACGGAAGGGTGCCTTTAGGACCAAATGGGGGTTGGGGGTTGGAACGGACTTGAATAGAGTAGTTTGGCGGCAGCCAGAATGAATAGTAAAGGACTGCTCGGCACGGAAGGTGCCGACCCTTCGGATGCTGCTGCCAGGCGATTTTATTCATGTCCATGGCACTTCCCTCTCCTTCATCGGTAGTCAAGGGGTTAAGGGCGGAATGGGCATTTGTTTAAAAGGGATTTGGAACCTTATGCGCACTTCCCAGGCTTGAAGGTCCTAGAAGGAAGAGGAGGAGGGAGAGAGAGGGAGGGAAGGTTGGGAAGTGGGTCTATTTTGAGGATTTGAGCTGAAGTCCCGCCCCGTATGTTTGTGTGAGTGTTGGGGCGGGGCGCGTCTGCGTAAGGGGATTAGAGAGAGAGAGAGAGGGTGGGGGATGGGAAGGGAAGGGGGCGATGGTAGGAGGAGAGGTGGCTCTGGTGCCTCTCTTGAGAGAGTTGGAGAAAACCAGGAGGCGTAACGGAGGGGGGGGGGAGGCAGGTGATGTTCAGTTGGAAAACCGATGAAGAAGACGTATATTGTAAGTTGTCTGTTTGTTGTCTGTGTTTTGAGTTTTCACTGCTTTGTATCAGTATCATCATCATTGGGTATTGTTAGGCTAGGCAAGGTTAGGTTAGGGTAGGTTAGTTAGGTTTGGGTTAGGTTAGACTGAATATCTCCTCCTTTACCACCACTCATTTCACCTCTTTGGCGTGGTATTATCCCCAAGGATAGAAGCACTGGTTATCGACGATGTAAAACAAATGCACATGTATAGTGAAATGACTGTTCCCCTCCCCCCCACTACTACTCCCGCCCACCTCTCCCCCCGTAATTACTCGCAGGGAGGGGGAAGAGGTGGCGAGAGGTGGTGGTGGTTGTCATGGTGGTGGTGGTACTGGTGGAATTAAGGTGATTAATGAATTGGGTAATGGGGAAAGTGGGGGTGGAATTGAGGTGCAGAGAAGGCGAGGCAGAGGTGATTTGGGAAAGGCTGGCGCGGTTTGGGGTGGATCGGGGATTGGGGGGGTTAGAGGTTTGAGGGGTCCTAAGTTCAATATTGGCCCGGCTCTGCCGGACCTCCCGTCCGTCCATTGCAATCCAGCCGGTGGGGGCACGAGAGGGAGAGTAGAGAGGGGGAAGGGGGAAAGAAAACAAGGGGTGAAGTGAAAAGAGAGATAGGGATAGAGATAGAGATAGAGAAGGACACTGCTTGCGTTCCCGTCCCAAAGGAGAGAGAGAGAGAGAGAGACAGGGGTGGGGGGGGGGTTCTTGGAACATCTGGTGTGCGATGAAGCTGAGGTGATGGAGTTTCCTCTCCCTGTGCTTTCAGTGCTAAGGAACACCTTTCATGCTGTGAGGAGGATCAGCAGGAAGAGGAGATGTAGGAGGGGGGAAATTGAGGAAAAAGAGGAGGAGAAGGAAAATGAGGAAGCGGAGGAGGAAGAGGGGAGGTGGGATGAAGGAAAGGAAAAGGATGAGGAGGAAGAGGAGAGGAAGGAGGGGGAAATTGAGGAAGAAGAGGAAGAGGAAAAAGAAGTTGAGGAGGAAGATGGAAGGTGGTCGAAAGAAAAGGAAGAGGAAGAGAGGAGGTGGGAAGAAGGAAAGGAAAAGGAAGAGTAGGAAGGTGGAGGGAGAGTAAGGAAGGATGAAGAAATGGAAGATGAGAAATAAGAAGAAAAGGAAAATGAAGAGGATGGAGGAAAGGAAGGGAAATAAGTCTCCTTTGTTGGGTTGACGACTGTCCTGCGGTAAACACTTTGCCCGGTTTCGGACAACTGGACCCGAACCTTGTCCTCGGGGTCTTCGAAAGCGGCCTCCCGGACGGTGACGTCATCCTGTGCCAGCGGGGAGTCTTCGGTGGGAGAAGAATCTCCCGGAAGACCGTTTGATCTTTGGCGAAGAGCGTCATAAGTGAAGGAGTCGAGTCTTTTTCATCAAGGTCTTGCCCACGTTTGTTGTTGGCAGGCACAGTCAGGGATGGATGACCGGAAGGCCTCATATACCTATGGGAAACCTCCAAAATTAGGAAATCGCCAATATTCGAAAGGAAAGGCTCCGAATTTTAAAAAACTCAATTTACCAGATGCACTTTCTAATGTTGTAGTATATTTTCAGGAGACATCGTTCCGAATATAGGTATTAGTGGAGGCACGTGGCTGTGGCCGAAGCAGTCACCCTTGCCTTTTTATAGGCTTTAGGAACTGTTGGGGGTAGGTAGCAGTCACTTCTGGGAATTGGAGACGAGCACGGGATTCGAACTCACATCTGTGTGAATACGAGACCAGCACGCTTCCGAATGCTCCAGTTCTACGATTAGATAGTCTCCGAATATAGGGACTTTATTAATTGTAGATGCTTTCAATAAGGAGAACTGTGTATGGTTTTTACGATTCCAGGAACTGTGGGAACTAAACTGATGACATTAATATGGTTCTTAGAACCGTTGGCACTGCATTGACGACTGTCCCTGCTGGTTCTTAGAACTATGGTCATTAGCCTGTGGAAATGTACCTATAAATTCCCCTCTTAGAACTAGCGAAACCGTTTAAGACCCTTCCTAGTCTCTAAGACCCGCGGAGACTGCGAGTCCATAGATTCTGTTCTAAGACCTTTTGGACACTGTGCTAGTGACTAGTTCTTGAGGTTTTGAGAAATGTGGTAGCTAGGCTAGTTATTGTAGTGGCTCAGAGACCATTGATAATTGGCTGGTTTAGTGGTTCTGAGAAATGTGGTAATTAGGCTAGTAGTTCTGAGACCTCTCGTTAATAGGCTAGTGAGTGGTTGTATTTTTTATAACTGGTAATTGGAATAGTGATTAGTTGCAGTATTGTGAAAAGTCTGATAGTACCAGTGACTGGACGTATGGTACCGAGAGAATTGGTAGCAAAGCAAGTGAAACCAGCTCCAAAGAGACTAGTTGCCAAGCTCAGGCAACCAAGACTTCGACGACACAAAGAGACTTTGGGGGAGACACGCCCCTCCAAGAACCACAGGCTTCTCTCCAGAAGAGGTCCGAGCGAGCGAAATTGGATCATTCCCCCCCACCCCCGCCCCACATTCCCTTTCCTTCTTCCCTCCCTCCCTCTCCTCCCTCTCCTCCCTCTCACCCACCCTCCAGCTCTCTCATTCGCTCTCATCCTTCCCTCCCTCACGTACTCCTCTTACTCCCTCTCATCATTCCCTTCCCTCCCATACTTTTCCTTCATCCCTCCCTTCCTCTCATTCACCCTCCCTTCCTCTCATTCGCTCTCATCCTTCCCCCCTCACATCCTTCTCTGCCTGTCACTCCCTCTCATCAACAGTGGAATAAATATAAGGTTAGGTTAGGTTGAATGAGGGTTATGCTTAGTCATCAACTTTTACAACCGAGGCATCGTAAACCCACGGAATGTACGAAGAAGGGAGAGCAGTTGACATTATACATCTCGACTTCCAAAAAGCTTTCGATAAGATCCCCCATAGGAGGTTACTAGGTAAACTAGAATCCCATGGTATAATAGGTCATATTCACCGATGGGTTTCTGAATGGTTGTCTGATCGTAAACAGTGTGTTGTTCTGAATGGAATATGCTCAGGCTGGTATTGTGTATCAAGTCGAGTGCCTCAAGGCTCAGTGCTAGGTCCTGTACTCTTTGTGATATACATGAATGATCTGGATGAAAATATAAAGTGTAACTTATCAATATTCGCGGATGATACAAAGATTGCAAATAAGATGATATCTATAACACAACAATAAGAGTTATAAAGAGATTTGAACACTTTATGTGAATGGGCGGAAAATTCCCAGGTATTTTTCAATATAAATAAATGTAAAGTACTTCATATTGGCCAACTACATGATGAATGGTGTACAACTAACTAGTGTAGAACAAGAAAAAGACCTTAGAACTGTGATATCAAATGATCTCTAACCAAGCAAACAGTGCTCGTAGGTCATTAAAACTGCGAACAAAAAGGATTTATAGGTAGGGCTTTTGAGTTTAGAACTGAAGAAATTATTCTTAATCTTTACAATGCTCTAGTCAGATCTAAACTAGAATATTGTGTACAGTACAGTTCTCCATATTACAAGAAGGATATACAGAATTTAGAGTGCAGCGTAGAGAAACAAAAACACATGTATAGGTTGCGGAACAAACCGTATGAAGAGCGCTTAAGAGAACTGGATTTGTTTAGTCTCTCGAAACTGAGAATGAGTGATCTAATTGAGGTCTTCAAAAATGTCAGAGGAATTGAAAACATGGATGTGGAAAAATATTTCAAAATTGATACCTCTAACGCAACTAGGAATAATGCATGTAAGATTGTAGTAAATGGTTGCAAACAGACGTGGCAAAATACTCTTTCTTCATTCGCGTTGTTAATATATGGAATGGTCTACCATCCAATGTCATTGGTTGTTCCACTGTAGAGGTATTGCAAAAAAAAAAAAGTCTCGACATTTACCTAGCTACAAATCCTCGACTAGAATTATTTACTTCTAGATAGGTTAAAACATATATCAATAATATGTTAAGTACCAGAACAGCGTTGTAAGGACCTATAGGTCTGTTGCTGTTTGTTTGTCCTTCATGTAACTCCTCACTCACTCCGCCCCCACACCTCCCCCCTCATCCCCGTCCCCCCTAATCTTACGCCGCAGTGGTCATTTTGAATGACAGCAGAAAATAAAGTAAAATGGAAATATTAATTCCATAAGATAGAAAAATAGATTAATCAGTGAATAGATAGGTAAATAATATTGCATTGAGGATGCAACCTTGAAAGGAACGGTTACGAAAAAAAAAAAAAAAAAATATATATATATATATATATATATATATAAATGAATAGACAAATAGATAAATGTATAAAAATAAATAGATAAATGAAAAATGAATTAATAGATTAGATATAAATGGATGAATAGAATGAAATGAAGTAGATGAAATGAAAAATGTCCGGCTGACTCAGGGCACAACAAGAGGCGTGACAGGACGCACAGTCATCACCCAATGACCCGTTCTGCATTTGTCAATATCCACACGGAGGCCGATAAGCGCTATCCAGCATCAAGTCTTTTAAGCGTGCCGCCATACTCATAAGGTTAACCAGAATTTAACCGGTCTCGATTAAACCCTTTGACGGTTTTGTGTCAGTGTAGTTAATACGATAATGATTCTCCCTTTCCCCCTCTCTCACTCTTTCTTTGTGTGTGTGTATGTGTGTGCGCGTGCGTGCTTGTGCGTAAGTATCGCGAATAAATAGGGCTGTCGGTGCTCCTCGCCTTGTAATAGGACGACTGTAGCGTGACAACGTTTCACGTGACGGGTGTCATTGAACACTGCCCAGTTTGGCTGGTTCATGTAGTGCACCTGGAGACGGCACCCCCGGTGAAGAGGGAGAGGTGCGGGGAGGGGGGGTGAGTACCAGGTGCACTATGGTGCCTGGGTCGTTAGGGAGACGCGCTCAACTGCTTCCCAAACGACTTGACCTGATGACCTCGCTTTGACCTCACACTCTTTCCTCCCCAGCCCCCCTCACCCTCCCCTTCACCTTCACCTCACCCTCCCCTTCACCCTCACCTCACCCTCCCCTCATTCTTTCTTCCTGTCTTTCCTTCGACCTCCCCTTCATCTTCCCCTCACCTCTCCTCAAGTGTTCTCTTCACCTTCCCGTTCAATCTTCCCTTCACCCTCCCTTTTACCCTTGTCTTCACCCTACATTCACTCTACACTTCACTCTTCTGATTTACATTCTCCCTCTAACCTTCCCTTCAATGTCCCTTTCAGTCTACCTTTAAGCCTCCCCCTCCCCCCCCTGCCCCCCACCCCCAACCTGGCACCTTCCAACCGGCACAGGTGCCACTCTGTTGACGTAACCTCGTCACCGATCCCTGGGTTATCCCTCTCTCTCTCTTTGTGCATGTCTTATAATTGTTAATCTCCATGAAGCTGTGCAACATTAAACCGGAGCAAGCGAGGAGGAAGAAGAAGAAGAAAAGGAAAAAAAAGAGTGGAGTAGAAGGAACTAGAGGAAGAGAAATAGCAGTGAAGGAGGAGTGGGAGGAAGAAGAAGAGGAATAGTAGTAGTGGAGGAGGAATGAGAGGAGGAGGAAGAATTGTTTGAGTAGTAGCACAAAGAGGAGGAGGAGGTCTGCCAAGACGGTGTCTTGGCAACGCAATGTGGAAGAAGAAGGAGGAGGAGGAGGGGCGAGCGCCCGTCGCCTCCATTATGGCTCCTGGAGTGGCATTGGCACCGCCAAGGAGGAAGAGGTGGAGGAGGCCAGTGCTGGGCTTCCACGGTGATGGAGGTAGTTAATTGGAGTGAACTGGGATGGAATGGACTGTACTGGTGTAGAGGGGACTGGTGTAGAGTGGTCTAAGCTGGTCTGGAGTTGAAAGCAGTGGGATGGAGTGGACACTAGTGGACTCGATCGGACTGAAGTAGACTTGGATAGAGTGGATTGGAATGGAGTAGTGGAGTGCCTGTGTGGAGTCTGCCTCAACCGTTTCGACTTCAGGGATTTCCCCTCAGTTGATTAAAATCGACTGGCGGCAGGAAGAATGAACGTACAAGTCGAGTGAGGCACCCAAAGGGCTAAAAGGGCAAACATGGCGTCTTTGGTCGTTAGGTACGAACCGGTCTCGTCGTTGCTAGTGGCTAGTGTCCATTTTAAGTCTGCTGGTTGGGACCATTTCTAACAGTCACATAAAGGACAATGTAGATTTAGTTCACAAACTTAACAATTTTAGAATTAATCACGATTTTATTTCAATCAGTTATGATATATCTTCCTTATTTACTCCTTATGATTTGTTGTATCTTGAAGGATAATTGCAGATATATGATTTACCCCTGCCTGCCGCCACTGTAATTTGTATGATTATATTATGTGTTTTAGAGTCATATTTTGTGTTTGATGGTGAATATTATCTACAGATTTTTAGTATGGCAATGGGGAATCCGATTTCTCCAACTCAGAGCAATCTTTACATGGACATTTTTGAAACCAAGTTATTACCCAATATCCTCCCTTATAATGTTACATGGTTCAGGTACATTGATGATATTTTGTATATTTGACCTGTTAATGATGATCCGTCTATTTTCCTGTCTAAGCTTAACGCCCTGGTCCCCTCTATCAATTTTACTATGGAAATAGAACAAAGCAATCATTAACCTTTCCTTGATGTATTGATTTATAGAAATGAAAGGTCTTTCAAATTTGATGTTTATAGAAAACCCACTAATGTTTTTTCCTGTGTTCATTTTTATTCTTCTCATCATTACAGGACAAAGATGTCTTTGTTAGCATCATTGTTCCTTAGAACTTATCGTTTTTGTAATCTGGAGTTTTTGGATGATGAAATCTTAAGAATATTTGACATACCATAATAATTAAGATATCCTAAGTACCTCATTGAGTTCTCAAAAATGGCTAGGAAATCTTATTTTCAGGATAAAACCAGTGAAAAAATTAATTCTAAAAATCTACTTATTCTTCCTCACCATGATAACTTCATCAAATCACCTCACATTCTTAAAGATTTCAACATTCAAGTAGTTTTTAAAAATTTCAATAGTAAAAAGTATTTTAATTAGAAGTTCACCGGAAAATAAGGAAGGTTGTGTATATTCAATTCAATATGTAAATATTGCAACAAATGCTATATTGGTCAGGCTGGAAAGGAATTAGATATAAGATTAAAACAACATAAGTACAGCAAAAGTCCAATGTGTTATTTGTTCACTTTGGGAACTTCAACCGTTGAATTGATTAGGAGGGTGCTAAAGTAATTGTTATAAGTAATTCACAATTGAATAGAAATATAATAGAGTCCAGTTTGATCAAGAATACATTTGTTATCAATCTGAATCTTAGTCAAGGATTATATAAATTGGATAATTTTGTTATTAAGAAAGTTGTTGCCCAAACTCTCGATGACCGAGAACTAGTGATGTGCCAGAACCAAAATTTTTACCGATACCGATACCGATATTTTTTTTAGCATTTTACCGATACCGATACCGATACAGGAATTTAATGGGTTACCAATACCGATACCGATACCGATACCGATATTTTGCGCATTGCTCACAATGCCTTGTACTTTATTGTGCACTTTTTCATAAAGCTCTGGGATAGTTGTGTTAGAGATGTATTTCCTGCTTGGGATCTTATAGTTTGGTTTTAAGTGATTAAGGAGCCTAGCAAATCCCAGATCTTCTACAATAGATATAGGTTGACAATCTATTGTGATCATTTCAGCAATATATTTGTGTACCTCTTTTGCTGGAGCACTGTTGATGTCCCAAATCTTTTTGTACTGGAGAGTAGCTTCAAGAGTTGGCTGTTGAGATACCTGTTTTGCACTTGAACAGCCTGTTTGACTTTGACTAGAAGTTGAAGTTGAAATTTTTAGCTTTTTGGTAGGTGGAACATTTAAGAATGAGGCAAGTGTTGGGTTTGATTCAGCTGCTTTTTTCTGCTCCAATTCGGCATTTCCAAACTCATCAGGATGTTTATGTTGAAGATGCTTTCTAATATTTGTTGTTGTTTGGGTTTGCCTGTTTATTCCTCCTCTGCTTAATATTGTATTACAGAAATTACAGGATACTTTTGAAGAATCATCTTTGCATACTGTCACTAGATTCCATATAACACTTTGCTTTGACTTAGGCATTATTGCTAATTCTGGCAATTCTAATTGTAATTTAATAAATTTATCACAATATTGACTATCTGAAAAATGCAAGTTCAAATATTAAATATAAATAAATAATTACAATAAATAAATATTAAGAATGAGATCGAAAAGGGTAATAAGATAATAGCCATCAGCTAGCTCTCTTCTCTTCTTACATAAGACGCAAATGATTCCACAACCACATGGCGTGAAAGACACCCTTTACTTTATATATTTATATAATTATTTATTTGTTTCATGAATGAAAGTAATTTAACTTAAATTTTCTCTCAAGGTATCGGTATCGGTATCGGTATTTATTTTTCAATACCGATACCGATATACCGATACCTTCTATTCTACCGATACCGATATATACCGATACCGATAGCTTGAAAATAAACCGATATTTACCGATACCGATACCGATACCGAAGCTTCGGTACATCACTACCGAGAACTGTAGGTCACGGGGAGAGATCCACCTCCCATTGTAACTCTGAAGTTTGAAAATGTCTAAATAGATGAAAGCGCTCGATCTATATTTCTCTTGTGACTTTTCCGCATATATATATATATATATATATGTATGTATATATATATATATATATATATATATATATATATATATATGTATATATATATTCTCCTTCTCTATCTATCTATCTAGCGCTCTCTTTCTCTCTCTCTCTCTCTCTCTCTCTCTCTCTCTCTCTCTCTCTCTCTCTCTCTTGTCACATTTCTGTTATAAAGTATTTTAGAATAGTAATCTACCCCTTTCGCTGCAAAGGGAATTTCTGTTTAACCTAATAAAATCACATGGAACTAGGGAGAATAAATGCAACTAAAGTGTTAATGTATGAAAAGTAAAAAAAAAGTGTAATTATATGCAGTATGTTCTAATTCTTTCCTTCTTTTCCTTCCAGGTGAGCATGGTGGTACCGTGCAGCACTGTATAGATGAGGGAACCCCCCTCTCCTCCGTAGGACCGTGAAGGGGCCCTCTGCAGGCCAGGCGGGGTCCTCCTGAGGAGGGGCCCTCCTTCAGAACGGTCATGGGTCTCCCTGTCACATACAGTAAATAAGGTTCGGTATATTTGTGTATATTTCAGTCGGAGGACTGGAGGAGTGCCCGTATAATTCCGCTTTACAAGGAAAAAAGGGACAAGTGTGAGTGTAGTAGTTTCAGAGGGATCAGTTTGTTGAGTGTAGTTGGGAAGGCTTATGGGAGGGTCTTGATTGAGAGGATTAGGAGAGGAACAGAGGGAGAATTTGGTGAGGAACAGTGTGAGTTTAAGACAGGTAGGTTTTGTGTGGATCATATTTTTGTGGTAAGGCAGATATGTAAGAAAGCTTTAGGAAAAGGAAAGGATGTTTTTTGAGCCTTTATAGATTTGGAAAAGGCTTATGACAGGGTACACAGGAAGTCACTGCGGGAGGTATTGCAGATATATGGGATAGGAGGAAAGCTGTTAAGAGCAGTCAAGGTTTTTTTTTTTTTTTACAAGAGTAGTAGATCCTGTGTTAGAATTAGAAATGGAGAGAAAGAGTGGTGTCACGTCGCCATGGCTGTTCAATTTATATATGGATGGTGTGGTGCGAGAGGTAATCTCAAAGGTAATGGGCCGGGGATTGGAAATAGTTAAAGAAAACGAAGAAAAATGGGGATAAGCCAGTTGTTTGCTGACGACACTGCGCATTTAGCGGGATCAGAGGAAGGATTGAGGAAGTTAGTGACGAAGTTTGGGAAGGTGTGCAAAAGAAGGAAGTTAAAGATAAATGTGGGTAAAAGTAAGGTGATGAGATGTACAAGGAGAGAGGATGGCAGCAAATTGGAAGTGATTATTAAGGGAGAGAGACTGGAGGAAGTGGATGGCTTTAGATACTTGGGGACGAATGTTGCAGCAAAGGGAGTGGAGGTGGAGGTAGAATGTAGATTGAGAGAAATAATTAATAAGAAATAGACATTTGGAAATGGATGCTAAGAGGAGATTGTATGAAGGGGTGATCGTGCCGACAGCACTATATGGGACAGAAACATGGAACATAAAAGAGGAAGAGTTTAAATGTGTTTGAGATGAAATGCTTGAAAAGTATGGTAGGGGTTACTAGGCTAGAGAAAGTGAAAAACGAGGAGGTGAGGAGGAGAGCGGGCGTGGAAAGGAAGTTGGAAGATAGGGTTGATGAAAAAGTATTGGGATGGTTTGGACACATGGAAAGAACGAGTGAAGAAAGATTAGTAAAAAAAAAGTGTGGAAGGCAGAGGTGGAAAGAGTGAACATGAGGGGGCAACCAAAGATGAAATGTATGGGTCAGGTAAAAGGGGCATTGAGAAAGAGGGGAATGTCTATTGAGGAAGGAAGGGAGAAGACATAAGATAGGGGTGAGTGGAGAATGGCTGTGTATGGAAGATGCTGTGATGCATAGAAGGGGTGGGTGGGGGGATGGGGGTGAGGGAGTATGTGTGAATGATATTTTGACGCAGCCTGAAGGGAATTCTCCGTCTTCGCTTTTTCAGCATGAGGGGATGGAGAGGGGGGTATAATGGTGGGTTAATGAAAGTTATAATACGTTGACACAATTATTATTTATACAAAAGTATAGCACGAACGGATGCCCTCAACCACAGGTGGAACAATATTGCTTTCACACAGCGTGGGCACGCTCAACCGCGCGGAAATACAAATCCATTAGCAGGAACTCGCTAGACTGCTCCATACAAAGATACATACTTGTACATATTTACATAGTGTTACAATCACAGTACCTTATATAATATTATAAACAATATATTTTATACACACCCTCTACAGGGGTTGCCGATTAATGAAGCTCCTTGCTGTGTATGTACTATGTCTTGCTGCATTGCTTCTGACCCATGGGAATGGGCGAGATGCAGGGATGACCTGTAATCCAGGAGGAGCCAAGAAAAGAGGGAGGGAGTGAAGGGTGGTGAATGGGAGTGGAGTATGTGGGGATGAAATGGGTGGGAGTGGATTTATACTTTTGACTTTGACTACCTCCCTTGTAAGGGGGAAGAAGCCCTTGGTATATATATGTATGTATATTTGTGTGTAATCGCAATCCCTTTACAAATTCTCTGGTAGCATAATCGGAAGCTTGCTGGTCGCGCATTCACTTAATTGTGAGTTCGAGTCCCGCACTTCTCTCCGATTCCCAGCTGTGACTGTTGATTACCTGTCCCAGCAGCCCCTAAACCGCATAATAGGTCAAAGGATACGGCTTCGGCCGCAGCTACTCAGCGTCTCCTGGGAAAGGGTCTTTGGTTAATGAAAGTGAAATCTTGTAGTATTTAATCATTTTCGAGCAAAGGGGTAGGGCGGACCTGGGGAAAGAACGGGGGGAAGAGGGGCTTCATTGATCGAGACGTTACCCTCCGACCCCATGTTCTCACACAGGTGGCCCCCCCCCCCCTCCTCCTCCTCAGCTAATCAGGCATTCCCAAGAATAAAACTTAGCGGACGGGGTGAGCAAGGATTTCGTGGACGCTCTACCAAGTGAAAAAGTCATTTTAGATTATCGTAATATTATATATATATATATATATATATATATATATATATATATATATATATATATATATATATATATATATATATATATATATATATATGAAGCGTGGTACGACCAAGGACTCGATCCTGGTGAGCGCGTGAGAAGTGCTGTAGTGACTTAAAACATTACACCATCAAGAGAGATATAAGTTGAGCGCAACTTTTCTTATATATTTGTATGTTCGAGTTACATACACATACACGAAATTTTGCGTTCAACCCCTCTCCACTATCATAGTACAATTGGTGATTATACGAACGCGGGAAAGTATTTGTACAACATTGAATGGGTCCCAGTGAATAGCGATACATTTTTATCAACCACAATGCACTTTGATTCTAAGCCATCAACATCGGGTGTCCCGATGGAGGAAACATGCAGAAACTTAAACGTGGTACGACCAAGGACTCGAACCTGGTGAGCGCGTGACAAGTGCTGTAGTGACTTAAACCATTACACCATCAAGAGAGATATAAGTTGAGCGCAACTTTTCTTATATATTTGTATGCTCGAGTTACACATACACGAAATTTTCCGTTCAATCCATCTCCACAATGATAGTACAATTGGTAAGTATACGAACGCGGGAAAGTATTTGTACAACACTGAATGGGTCCCAGTGAATAGCGATACATTTCTTATCAACTACAATGCACTTTAGTTCTAAGCCATCAACATCGGGTGTCCCGATGGAGGCAATAAGCAGAAATTGAAACGTGGTACGACCAATTGTATGTGTATGTAACTCGAGAATACAAATATATAAGAAAAGTTGCGCTCAACTTATATCTCTCTTGATGGTATAATGGCTTAAGTCACTACAGCACTCGAAATAATCGTAATTTTATTGCTAAATGCACTTGCAGCCTTGCGATAGCTTTTCATTTTTATGATTAAGCGCGTGTGATCTCATTAGGTTCTCTGTAAATGCTTTGCTGACAAGGTCAATTGGCTGTCATAACAGTGAATGAAATAGCCAGGCGACAGCTGGGATACAAAGGAAAGGAACACCCGATAAGGAAGCTGTTGGCCTTCAGACTCCCACAGATCTTCTGGACTCCCACCAAGCTTCTTTCCCTCAATCGGCTTCCCTCGTT
>NC_134811.1:47707450-47712450 GCF_046742065.1 Oratosquilla oratoria | reverse complement strand
GAGAGAAAAGGGGAAGAGAAGGTTGCGAGTGTCGGAAGGGAAGGAAAAGGACGTTAGGGCGTTTTCCTCTTTTTCTTTTCTTTTCTTTTTCCCATTCTCTTTGTCGGGGGAACGAAATGGCTTAAGCTCCCCATTTTTAAAACATTGCGAAATCGTACATAGTTGTCATCGTCGTTAGAGCTTGAGTTTGAGTTGAAGTTTCAGATTAAGCTGGAGTGGAATTGCGGTCTTTGTATAGATGTTATCATGATTGCCATCTACCAACACATCATCATCATCATCATTATCGTTATCATCCACCATCCTCCTCTGCCTCCACATCATCATTATCATTATCACTATCTTCGTAACCTTCATCATTACCATATCCATCACCGTCTTCACACCACCACCCACCATCACCACCATCACCATCATCACCATCATCACCATCATCATCATCGTTGATATACTCATACACTGCTAAGAGATGTTGTGAAGTGTGGGGAGGAAGAAGATGAAGAGAAAGAGTCAAGAAGAAGAGGAAGAGGAAGAGAGAAGGGTAGCATTGGCCATCCGTCTGATCTCTTTTTGTTCCCCCAATTTTTGTTGACATTTTCGCGTCGCTCCGTGAGTAAAAAAAAAAAAAAAAAAAAAAAGAAAGAAAGAAAGGGAAGAAGAAGAAGAAGAAATGCTTCAGCAAGGATCTTGTTCTTTTCAAAGACATTATTTCTACTCTACTACGGAATCAGGATAAATCTAACGGGTTTCTCTTTCTCTCTCTCTCTCTCTCTCTCTCTCTCTCTCTCTCTCTCTATATATATATATATATATATGTGTGTGTGTGTGTGTGTATGTATCTCTCTCTCTCTCTCTCTCTCTCTCTCTCTCTCTCTCTCTCTTTCAAACTGTGTGTGTGTTTACTTTATTTGCCTTACTGTAATAACCAGGAAAAATGCAAGGCTCGTGGATCCCGATCTTTTAATCTGCCATCATCATACCTAATTTCAGATTAGGTAACTTCAGATGGTTCCATTTGTGTGTGTGAGTATTTTTTTTTGTTCTTCATGTGCTTGACTTTGTCAGAGGCTTCCCAAGTCCCCAGGAGGACTGATGGAGAAGGGTGAGTGCAGCTGTAATCTCTCATATGAACGCATGAAACTGACCCATGATGTATCACAACGATACATCTCTCGTTGTTGTTGTATTGTTACAATACTGTCTTTGAAAAAATATACGGGAACTACTCTATGTTGGTGTATGTATTAGGTATTCAACAACGAAAGGTTCGTTTGCAAATTTCCGACGTATAATGAATCGGGTTTGAACGTCGCTTCAGCTCCAGAGCTTCGAATCCTGAAGTGAGACTTCATGTGTACGTGTAAGGGTTATCGTTACACTATGTCGTGATGACGTTCTGTGACGTCATAGTGATTAGGTCTGTATGAGTGACGTCACGCCGTGATCTACCTGATTGTGTGACGTGATGACAAAGTATGTACGACGAAAAAAACTGTGACGTAGTAAAAGGAAACAGTGACGTCACTGTCACGTGACAATATATCGTATTAAGTAAATGCTTGTTTGAAGGATGTGTGTGTGTGACATGGTTACACATATGACGAGTTGGTGGCACGTAACTCGACGGGGTCACGTGACTACCTCGTACGAGCGAACGAAGACTTCTGAAGTCGTGCGAGTATTTGACTTGGACAAAGGATTCTGAAACATCCGACGAAGAGATACAGGTTTCCTGTATGGCCCTACATAATAGCTGAACTTATCGCTCATATTTGTGCCAAAAATAATCGTTTATGTTCTGTGATATATCTCGTGGACCAAGTGGGCTCTGAATGGACCCCTTTGAATCATCCAAGTGTACGCAGGAACTAACTTATACGTTTCAAGAAAGTGTACGTGCAAGGAACATGTTATCCAAGTATGATTATTACGCAAATAATTAGCAATAAACAGAATTGGAAGTGACAACACCGTGAAAATGTGTAACGCTCCTAGCGTGAAGGTACACAGTAGTAATCACTCTGTGTGTGTGTGTGTGTGTGTGGCCAGAAAGCCCCAAGTAACTGAAATGTACAAGGAACAAAATTGTATCCGATCACCCAACAGTGGTCACAGCGTGCTTGTTAAAAAAAAATTCTCTGCGCAGTGTATCATTTTATGGTGACGCCTTGGTCTGTGATGTTGTGGTGGAACTGTACACTGTAGACGAAGAAGCAGAGGTCCCCAAGAAGAGGTGCCTTTCCAGGCCACAGATAATCTGCTCGATATGCAAATGCATTTAACCCCTCCGCTGCCGAGTGGCGGGGGGGGGGGGAGAGGGTGTGTGTGCCACGGAGACGAGTGAAGTATCATGGTAGCAGCCGGATGAAAGGGGAAATTACTATCCTGTACGTCATTCCGTCTACGAGAACTCTCTCTCTCTCTCTCTCTCTCTCTCTCTCTCTCTCTCTCTCTCTCTCTCTCTCTCTCTCTCTCTCTCTGTGTGTGTGTGTGTGTGTGTATTTTGCATGCGTGTGTACCACATCCCAAGTGTGCCTTTGATTGTGCCTACCAGAACCTGCATGGAGGGCCACAGACGCGAAAGATATATATATATATATATATATATATATATATATATATATATATATATATATATATATATAGAGAGAGAGAGAGAGAGAGAGAGAGACGGGGGACGGGGGGAGGGAGAGAGGAGGGAGAGGGGGAAGGAGGGGAGAGCCGTGAGCCAAGTAGGTCAAATAAATAGGCGCTGGAGATAGATAAGCCCGGTAAACAGACACACAGGCGAGGTGGGTGGTGGTAGGCACAAGGCGGTGTCAAAAAAGTGTGCCACAAATCATTGGTGCACACACTTGTGTTAGGTGGTTCCAGGACTGTCCTAGGGCCAGAAGGAAAAGTGAGTAAGAGGAAGAAGAGGTGGGAAGGAGGAGGTCGAAGAGGAAGAGGAAGAAGAGGAGATGGTTGAAGACTAGGAAGAAGAGGAGGAGGAGGAAGCGGAAGAAGAGGAGATGGTCGAAGACTAGGAAGAAGAGGAGGAGGAGGAAGAGGTGGGAAGGAGAAGGTCGAAAAGGACGGAGTAGGTCGAAGATGAGGAGGATGAAGAGGTGGAAGAGGAGGAGGAGAGTTAGGGTTGATAAAGGTGAGCTGCACACGACTGGAGGCGCATAGCTACAGCTGAGGTGGTCGTGTCGCCTTTGCCTTATGTGCTGTTCGCACTTCCAGGACAAGCGGGAATCACCACCAGCTCTTGGACTTGAAGGAGACTCTGAGGATGATGATGAAGAAGAAGAAGAAGAAGAAGAAGAAGAAGAAGGAGAAAAAGAAGAGGAAGACGAAAGAGAAGAAGAGGAAGAAAAAGGAGAAGAGGAAGAAGAAAAAGAAGGAAAGGAAAATATAAAATAAAATAAAAATTAATTAGCATGACTTCTTCCTGGGATGGCCTTAATCTACTGACGGAGACATATGCATCCAAGTATCATAGTTACAAATGTGAACTCTTCCCCCAAATACATTTCCTTCCTCCCTCCCTCCCTTCTACTCTCCGCTTTCCTCGCTGGAATTGGAGGAAGTGGCGCCGGCGATGGTAGTAGTAGTAGTAGTAGTATTGGTGATACCGTTGATGAGAGTGGTGTAGCCAGGTCTGGGGGACGAGAGGGGGGAGGGGTATTTGCCCACCCTATCCCCTTTGCCATAAAAGAGTGAGAGTGTTTATGGTTATATATGTATTGAGAGGTTGGGTCCCCCCTCGCCCTTTACCTGCCCTTATTCCCATATCCACCCATTCCCCGCAATCTCCCCACCCCCACCCCGCACCTGGGGTCCGGGATAGGCCATGGCAGTGGTCGAGTTGGAGGTGAGAATGAAGTACCACCGGCTGAGAAAACTCGCCCTCCAACCTCGTCCTCCAGTCTTGTACTACTTGCTCGCCCTCGAATCTTAACCACCATCCTCATCCTCCAGCCCCTCCCAGCGGTCGGGAGCATTCAAAGGAGGACGTCATGGAGTGGTAAGGGGTTACCGTTTCGGGAGGAGGAGGAGGAGGAGGAGGAGGAGGAAGGAGCGAGAGTGTACTGTAGTGTCGTGGTGCCGGCGTTGAAGGGGCACATAGGTACCGCGGCAACATGAATGTTATGGAAAGGTGTTCTTTAAAAGGATACAGGAGGAGGAGGAGGAGAAGGACGAGGAAGAGAAGAAGGGGAGGAAGAGCACGAGAGAGAAAAGGTGGGAAAGAGGAAGAGAAAGAGGAGGAGGAAAGGGTGAGAAACAGGTAGGAAGGGAGGTGGGAAAGAGGAGGAATAGGAGGGAAAGGATGAGGGAGGGGAGGTAGGAAATAAGAGGAGTAGCAGGAGGGAGAGAATGAGGAGTACCAGGGAGAGGATAAGTAGGAGGTGTGAAAGAGGAGAAGGAGAACGAGGAGGAAGAGGAAAATGGGGAGGGGAGGGGAGGCGAGCAACTTTGTCGTGGAAAAAAGTTGAGGTGATTGCAGGTACACAGGCGACAGTGGAGGAAGTGGAGGGAGGTGGAAGTAAAGGAGTGTGGAGGGGGCACTTGAGGAGTATGGAGGGGGAGTTTAGGAGTGTGGAGGGGAGGGGAATCGAGGGGAGTGACTTGTGGAGGTCTGATTTGTGAGCAGGTGGCTGGGGAGCAGTAGAGTAGAAGAGGAGGAGGAGGTGGTGGACGTGTGGAAGGGAAAAAGGAAGGAGGAGGAGGAGGAGGAGGAGAACAGAGAGGTGGGGAAGGAAGAGGAGGTGAGCAAGAAGAAAAAGGAGGAGGAAGCGAACATCAAGGAGGAGAAGGAGGAAGTGAACACCAAGGAGGAGAAGGGGTAAAAGAAGAAGAAGGAGGAAGAGAAAAGAAAGTAAGTTCGTCCCTCCCTCCCATAAGTGGAATGTCTCTTGTGGAAGATTAGGAAAGCCTGTGTCAATTCCAGCGGGAGGACCTATTGGTCCGCGACTGGGCCAGAGCAGGAGGAAGAGGTTGGGGGGTGGGAGGGAGGA
>NC_134811.1:47689950-47702450 GCF_046742065.1 Oratosquilla oratoria | reverse complement strand
CAGATTTCGTCTGCGGTCAATTGTCCACCCCTGATATATATCAACCGTTTGAATTATTGAAAATCTTTACTTTTTTATTTTTTGTTTTACTAACCAGGAGACATGGTTTTTGCATGGAGCAAGATAGAGCAACAAAATAGTTATCAAATTAAAGCATTTTAATGCTCTTTTGAACGTGTACAATCTGATTAACATTGTACAAAAAATGGCATGTGATTTATAGTATTATACAGAAAAATAACAAAATTCCATACATTTGACGTATACAAAGTGGAAAGTGTAATTTTGCAACAAGTCAAACCCTCTAAAACTCTTTATTCCACAGCATGGAGGAATCTGCTTGTGATCTGTGGTGATGATATTTGCAAAATCACTCATCATCTTAACTCCACGCTCACCGTTGTCATTCACTACTTTGAGGTTTCTCACATATTCCAAGGCTTTCTTGCAGTCCTCCTTTGCTGGCCATGATTCAACCCGATCCAGGAGCCAGTCAGGTCCAATGCTGAGGATATCTAACAGAGGGTGGGATTACGGACCAATAAGATGTACTAGTGTGGTCTTTGCTGTTACCTTCCGAAACACAAGTTTTCCTCTTCTGAAGCTGTCTGGCTTCCTAGTGGCATGCAGCTGAGCATCAATGTCCTGTTTCTGCTTGTCACTCACCCTACTATTGAAGATCGCGAATGGCACGGCCTTCTGTGTCAAGTATCACTTGTGATTTTCCATCTTCTGAAGAACTGCTTCAGCAACATCTGGGTCTGATCTCTTGTACCTCAACATGTCTTGGATGAGCTGAAGATCATTCACAGGAGCATCCGCAGCAGATGTTGACATCATCCACATTGGTGTGTAGAACAGCTCCAGAAAGATGTTGAGTCGGTCCAGCTTTGCAATAGTCTCTTCATCATACTTAAGCTGGTCACAAAACATCAGCATCTTCCTGGAATACATGTTCCTGGCCATCCATCTGGCCTGGTGAATGGCCCCTGGTCGACTCCAGGACGAGACTGCTGGCGATCCATATCCTCTGTGTTAGCGTCACTGTCGCTGGAATCACCCCAGGTAATGTCATCCACGTGAGTAAGTGCCTCTTGTTTTGCTGCAGCTGCAAAATAATACAGCTTGGTAAACATGTAAAACTGCAAAATAATACGATGTGGTAAGCATGTAAAACTTACAACATGTTGTGATATTCAAAAGTATGATTAGTAAAAGTATGAAAGTATCATTCCCTTGTTCTTGCCTCTGCAAATGCCTCTCAGTCCGGCCTACTTGTTGCTTGGATCTTGTCTCAAAGATCTTGTCATGACCCGGCATACGGCATTTCCTCTCAGTCCTTTGGTCCTGGTAGAACCTGATGTCCTCACCTTTCTTCTTACTGGATAAGAGTCTCCTGCTCTCTATATCCTGGACATCATCTGGAGCTTCTGTGTTGAACGGGTTGTCCAATTCCAAGACAAATGCACTCCTCTTTCTTCCAGGGTCACTTGCTCTTCCTTTGCTCTTCGTCGGTGCTCTGTGTTTGTCATGGAGTTTCACGAAGACCTTCATGCAGTTCTGTTTGGTCATCGTCTTCATCCTAGCCATCTGCCAGAATGGTACGATAGCTTCAACCGTTTCAATGGCAAACCCATGGGTTTGCCATGGGTTTGCCATTGTGAAGTACCTTCTGGATAGTTTTTTAGAGTTTCTGTGCTGGCCTTGCCTTTGTATTGTTCAGTATTGCCCAACATCATTAATAGGTTTTTGTAAATATGAAATATAAGTTAAATGCTGAAATTACTTTTTTTTCTTTCTTTTTTTTTTTTTTTTGCTAAATTCACTTAAAATTTAAACACCCATACAAAAACCGTGTCTCCAGGTTAGTAAAAAATGTCAGGATTTTCAGCAATTTCATATCTTTAATTTACGGGGAAAATTCATCACTTCTAACAGTTGCTATATGTAGAGTAGATTCTGTTATTTCATTTGGATAGATAAAGAGTTATACCACAAAATATGTTTGGACATGCCTCAAAATTGGTCCTTTTGGTAAGATAGCAAAAAAAAAATTCAGCCTCCATGTGGCAATGCTTCCATATATCCTAGGTAAAAATGGATGTGATTTTTGGTCTTTTCTGGTAAAAAATAATGGGAAAAGTACAATAACGTATGAAAATATGAAAAAGTTGTTTTTGAATAGGTCTTCACACACACACACACACACACACACACACACACACACACACACACACACACACACACACACACACACACACACACACACACACACACACACACACACACACACACACACACACAATACATGAATTTAAAAATAGTTTAGATAAAATGAGATATGAAGACGGGACCATACGAGCATAGCTCCCCTTCCCGTAAAATACAACTAGGTAAATACAACTAGGTAAATACACACACACAGGTGCCGCCTATCAAGGCTGATACCAGAAGACTTGCTCTGCCATGGCTGACGTAATTTACTATTGGATATCCTACTCATCGTCGTTGTTGGCTCCAGATGAGGCTTTTAGTCGGCGGAGATCTGTGCCCCGGCCTCCCTCACTCCGGGGGAAGGAGGGGTTGTGAGGCGGGGGGGGAGGGCGCTGTGTCGCCGGGCACCGCTCCAGGAGCCGACAGGACCTGGAGGGTCTCGTTGGAGGGTCTTGCTCCCTACCGGAGATCTTCCTTCTCCCAAGGGTCTTATTCCGCCTCTCCTGTCTCTTTTTTTTCTCTCCACCTCCTCTTCCTGTTTTTCCTCCTGTGCCTTCCCTTTTTTTTTTTCCTTTTTCTCCGTCTTCTTTTCCTACAGTTCCGTCTACGGTTCCTCCTCCTACATTTCCTCCTCCTCCTACTCCCGTCCAGGTCCTGTGGCGCCAACAAGTGTTTGGAGAGCGTGAGACAGGCGCCGGGATTGGGTTGCCGAAGGATGGCACCACGATAGTAGTGCCATGTAGTGTGGCACCAGTCCAGTCGTGAGATTTAAGGGAGGCGGAGGGAGGAGGAGGGGGGGGTTCCTGGCGCCACTACCCTCGGAGATGGGTGAGGGTAGGGATGGGGGAAGGGAGGGGAGGGGGGACATCGATCGGAGGACTGCCATGTTCCCTTCCACTTCCTCCCCTTTCCGTCCTCTTCTTTTCCTTCCCCATCCTTAGTCTCCCCTTTTAACTCACTTTCCCCCCTGTCCCCCATCCATTTTTTTCTTTCCACCCCTACACCTTTCCCTGTAACATTTTTATTTGGTCCCTCGTTCTCTCTCTCTCGTTCTCTCTATCTATCTCTCTCTTTCTTTTCTTTCTTCCGGGTGATGTTCTCAAACCCAAATTAAATCTTGTGATGTTATTAACTTACATTTTGGGTCGCATGCTCCGCCACCATTGCTCCGTGCTGTTCATGGGACAGGAGCTGGAACATTTGAACCTTGTACCTTCGGTGTGTGTGTGTGTGTGTGTGTGTGTGTGTGTGTGTGTGTGTGTGTGTGTGTGTGTGTGTGTGTGCTTGCGTGTGTGTGTGTTTGTATGTATGTGTGCGCGTGTATGTGCGTGTGTGTATGTGTGTTTGCTTGTGTGCGTGTGTCTCCCGAACGTCAGCCTGGCTGAGGTAGGCGAGCCGCATGTTGTGTACGTCCGTGTACGCGTGTGCACGTGCGTGTGTACGTTAATGTGTGCGTGCGTGTAAACGTCGTATTGATCGTGAGGGGGGACGGCGACGGCGCGGTGAGTGCGTTGTGTCCAGGGAGGAGGAAGAGGAGGAGGAGGAGGTGGAGGAAGGGAGGAGGAGGAGGAAGAGGAGGAGAGCCCTCGCCTCCACCGCCACCACCACCACCTCCACCACCACCTCCCCCACCTCCACCAGGAACGAGCCAGTCAGCGGCAGCACTCAGTTGGTGTTCCAGGTCTTAGGGAGACTTACGTACCCCTGACGCCTCCAGGATTCCAGACCGCCAGAGAGCGCCCTCTGTGCTTCCCCCCTCCCCCCTCCTCCTCGGAGCTTGGTGTGTGTCTTCCTTCCCCCCTGCCCAGGAGGCACCCCCCGGATATGCGCCCAGGCGCCACCCAACATGGTCACCGAGGGAACCAATCTGGTAAGTGACGTAGCAGAAGGAGCAGGAGGTCCTTTGAGGGAGGAGTATGACCTTAAGAGTGAGAGAGAGAAAAAAAAAGGAAGGAGTTGGGAAGGTGGATAATATCGTGATATTGAAGTCTGTAGCGGCGCCAATGCTGACGACCATCTTGTGTAGTGGCAGCGGGGGCGGCGGCGGCGGCGGCGGCGCGGGGCTGTGTGTGGCTGCGGCCACCTCCTCCTTCTTTGTATCTCGTTGTGAATCGAATCGTGGGGGTGATTCCGTCTCCCCCCCCCCTCCCCAAGAAAAAGGCTCAAGGGATGTTAAGGACGACGTTCAGGGGAACCTGAAAGAGTGAGATCTCCAGGCCTTCCCGCGTCGGTCGTGGTGTTGCTCGCCCGGACGCCCTGACGCCCTGGAGTCTTCCGGGGAGGTCGGGCGACCGCGCCCATGAGCTAGAGAGGTTCGAAGTTCTCCCAGAACCTTCCCTTTGGGTGACTGACACCTTCCTCACCTCCTCCCCTACTCCTCCTTCTCCTCTTCCTCCTCATGCTCTACCTCTTCCTCTTCCTCCTCCTCCTCCTTCCTTCCTTCTTGGGGGTCCGTCCTTCGTTGGGATTCTTTGGTCTGGGTATCATTACCTTTATCCCCCTCCCCCCATCACTACCTCCCTAACCACCACCACCTTCACAACTGCCACCATCAACAGTAACACCACCAGTATCATCACCACTTCTGTCACCACCACTAATGCCAACATCATCACCAGCATTACCACCACTATTATCACCACCACTAACACCACAGTCACCACCAGTATCATTACCACCATCACTGTTATCACAGCTACCACCACTATCACCATCACTGTGACCATCACCACCGGTATCACCACCAATACTAACACCACTATCACCACAACTCATTTCCTCCTGTATCCTTTGATAATCTTGGGACTCCTACACTCACTCCTGCACCCTCCTCCCTCCCCCATCTTCTTCCCTTCGGCCCCCCTTACTCCCCCTCCCCCTACTTCCTGCCGACGATCCTTCCGCAGTGGTTGGCTTCTTCTCCTGACACCCCCCTCCCCCTCCCCCGCGCCTACCCAGCGGGCCCCCCCCCCGCCCTTGGAGCCCCGCAAGATCGTTACCCCTAAGCCCAAATCAGCCCCTTTCCGAGCTCCGCGAAGACCCCGTTTCATGTCTCCCAGCCCCTTGGCAGCCCCCTGGCAGCCCCCTGGCAGCCCCACCCCTGGTTGGGCTCGGCCCCCTTCGTGCCCGGACCCAACAATCTACCGTTCCGGCACGCTTAGTCCCGCCCCACCCCTTTCCATTCCGTTCTGTCCCATTCCGCTCTTCCCTGTTCCGTCCCTTTCCATCCCTCTTAGTTCCATTCCCATTCCGTTCTGTTCGCTTCTGTCCTGTCTCGTCCTGTTCCATTCTGTCCCGCTCCGTCACGTTTCGTCTCATTCCGCCTCTTTCCGTTCCGTTCCGTTCCGTCCCGGCCTCATGCACCATTTCTTTCTCGAGCATTTCCTTAGCATTCAGTCATTAGTAAAACCTTACAACTCTTTAAAAGACAGAAACATATGTTGACTGGGCGTTTCAGCCTTAAAGGGTGTCAAAGGGACCCCCCCCCACCCTGAAGTTAGTAAAAAGGGGCTGGTGTGGGGTTGGGGGTTTGCGGGAAGGAGGGGGGCGGAGTGGTTCGAGTGAGTTCTCGTGGCCCCGGTCAACTAGTAAACCACTTTTCAGCTGAATAAAACCTCCTGTGGTCGGCCAGGAGAGGAACGATGAAGTAGGCCACTGGGTGTGTGCTGTGTTATGCATGCGAGTGTGTGCGTGTGTATGCGTGTGTGTTTGTTTGTGTGTGTGAGTTTGTGTGTGTGTGTGTGTGTGTGTGTGTGTGTGTGTGTGTGTGTGTGTGTATTTACCCAGTTGTATTTTACGGAAAGGGGAGCTATGCTCGTGGTGTCCCGTCTTCATATCTCATTTTATCTAAAATGTGTGTGTGTGTGTGTGTGTGTGTGTGTGTGTGTGTGTGTGTGTGTGTGTGAGAGAGAGAGAGAGAGAGAGAGAGAGAGAGAGAGAACCAAAGGGCTGGGATCTAACCTTCCCCCTTCCAGTCGTCCATTTTGTTTTTCGAAAATCAGGCGTTTGGAATACGGAGAACTTTTTTTTCCCTCTTTTTTTTATTTGGAAATTCGAAATGTGGGGCAATTCCCTTTTCGAAATACTGAAAACAGTGCTATAATTTTTTTTAAATGTCTTCGGATCAACATGTGAAGAATATTCTCGTTATATCAGATATGATTAAGCCTCATTCTCCTTCCGTAATAACACCGTATCAGAGGAGATTTGTCCTCCTCCTCCTCCTCACTAAGTCCCGATATCAGAGATGATTGATCCTTCCCCCTGCTATACCATATTACAAATATATGTATACGCACATACATACATATACATCGACAAGTGTAAAGACAAATGGAATGGTTAGAGAGTGATGTAGGGAAATTCCAGGATGGCGCAGATGCACTTTATTCTCTAATGTGCTTGTGTGTGCGCAATCGGTAAGTCACTACAGCAGTTGTCATGCTCTACCCGGATTCGAGTCCTTGGCAGTACCGCATTTCAATTTCTGCATGTTAGCCTCCATCGGGTCTCCCAATGTTGATGGCTTAGAATCAAAGTGCATTGCGGTTGTTAAAATGTATCTCTAATCACTGGGACCCATTCAGTGTTGTACGTATTTATCAATCTGTCTACTGTATATATATATATATATATATATATATATATATATATATATATATATATATATATATACAAGCTCATACGGGATGTGGACAGATGACCCTTCTCTGTAGCTTATAAGTCCCCTCTGTACTCTGTCTTATGTACTTTCCTGAAGAGGGCTACAGTTGATAGCCGAAATATAGGATTCTTCTTTATTCGAAGTTTATTTTCTCCGACTGTGGGTTTCCTGTGTGTCATTTACAAATGTGCTACTACATTTCTGTTTAGAAAGTGTATATATATACTTATGTATATATATGAATATGTATATATATATATATATGTATATATATATATATGTATATATGTACAAATATATATATATATATATACATATATATGTATATACATATATAGATATATATATATATATATGGGATGAGAGTGAGTTGGGCGCATGAAATCACCCTTAAAACTTTACCCTCCCTTTCACCTTACACTCTTTCCCCCATCCCCTTTCCCCTCTTTCTACCCTCCCATCCCACCCTGCCACCCATCCTTCCATCAGGGTATGATTATAAACAAAGCAACCCAAGTGTTTACCGAAGTGCTTTGAGATTGTCTCTATTTTTCCATTGACCTCACACCAAGACAGACGGACTATGTACATTGTGTGTGTGTGTGTGTGTGTGTGTTGTGTTTCTTTTGTGTGTGTACGTGTGTGCTTATGTTTCTTTGTGTGTGTGTGTGTATGTGTGTGTGTGCGTGTGTGTGTGTGTGCGCTTGTGTGCGCGCGCGCGCGTATGTTAGGATATAAACTGTCGAGAGGGAAACAAACACACGACTACATCCCTGATCTCAATGTAGAATTAAGGATTATGATCTTCCATGCTGAATTAGCATATGCTAATCTGTTGTTACAAGCTATACTTCTCTCGTAGTTCTTTTGGCGTATGTTGCCTGTTATTATCATTAGTGTATTTTTGTACTTTATTTCTGTCAGTGTATACTGGATTCTTGCCACTTGCTTACAGCATATGCTAGTTTTCCGCTTCCATAAGTATTAGTTTTGCTGATATCGCATTTCTGCCACTTGTGCAAAACTGCAGTTTATATTAGGTTCTCTTACTGTAGGCATAAGCATACTATTTCAGCATATGCTGCTGGCCTCTTGTATGTGTCCTTATATATTGCTAGCCTCCCTCTGTCTGTCAGCCTATGCTGCTGACGTTGTCTCTGTGAAAACAAGCTGCTGGGTTTTATGTGTGGGCCCATGCTACTAGTTTCCTGTTCCTCTGAGCATATGCTCCACGCCTCCTGTTTCTCTGTGCCAATATTACGTGTCCCTTTACAACCGCCTCCACACTCGCAGCAGATCGATGTCCGTCTGTCGAGCAGCGAGCTGTAGCTGCTGCTGGCTTGGGCTGCGTTCTGCATTAAGCTCCTCACACACAGATAACATTTCCCGATCTTTCTCACTACCAACGATGGAACTGTCATCACTCGGCATTGACAATGGAATTCCTGGTGTCGGCAGATGAATGGAAATATTTCTGGGTCCGTGTCCGTCTCCGCGCGTGCGTGCGTGTGCGTGCTTGTGTGTGTGTGTGTGTGTGTGTGTGTGTGTGTGTGTGTGTGTGTGTGTGTGTGTGTGTGTGTGTGTGTGTGTGTGTGTGTACACAAATACTTAATGTGTCTTTTGTCTACAGCATGTGTGCATGTAATATTGCATACATATTATGTGTATGTGTGTGTACAAAAACATAATGTGTTTAGTGTCTTGTATGCATATATATGTATGTGTGAGCGCGCACCTGTGTGTGTGTGTGTGTGTATGTGTGTGTACAAATACATAATGTGTCTAGTTCATATTGTATCCATATGTGTGTGCTTGTGTGCGCGCTCGTATACGAGTATGTGTATGTATGCATTCTTCCAGTGCTAAGTATTTGAAGGTGTGTGTGTTTATATTTATGTTTCTGTGTTCTTTTGAGATAAATTTTAATGGTTACTCAGTACTGTGTATTGTAGGTACTACTCACGATGCGATGTGTCAACTCTATAGTATATTGTTTATGTGTGTGTGTGTGTGTGTGTGTGTGTATGTGAGTGATTCACCATGGTCTTAGATCACGGGACGGACTCGTGATAGACAGCTATTACCCTCGCGAAAGAGAGTTCAGAGTTCATCTATGATCAATCTATGGGTAATGCTGTGACCTTACTGACACACACACGCACCCAACTCCCCGCCCACGAGAGTTGAAGTAACGGCTCTCAGCCCAGCAGCACTAAAAATATTCTAGCCCTGGGCGGGATACGAACTCGGACCGCTGGAGTAGAAGTTGCGAACGCTACCACTACATCGTCGAGCGTGTGTGTATTTGTATGTATGTGTGTTTCATGGTATTTGTAAGTGTTCTTTGATGGTCTATTTGATAATAGCAAATAAATAGTCTTGCTACAGCCCCCCCCCCCCGAATCTGAGTGTGGGTTCCCTTGCCACCGTTGGCGGCGGTTCTAAGGCTTCGGCACATAGTTGCCTAAACGAGCAGGAGTGATGGAATTATTTTATTAATGTTTTCTAGCTTGTACTTATTTGTTTATTTGTTTATTCATCGATATTCAATTTGTCAAATTACTTGTTTATTCAATTATTATCTGTTGTTTATTTACTCGTTTAATTTATATATCTATTTTTTATCTGTGTATATATTTATATTTTATATAATTCATCTTGTTTTATAATCTTTTTATGGTATCATTAGTATTATTTTTTCTATTTATCATTTGTTTATTTCTTTTTGTTCACTCTGGCCCAGGAATTAGATTAAATAGAAAGTTTGGGAAAATTATCATTGTTATTAATATTATTATTATTGTTATTATTATTATTATTGTTATTGTTAATTTTTTTTACAATCGAAGTAAAAGAAACGTCCCCCAAGATGTCCTCAATATATCTCTACAGTGGACACATTTAGTACCGAATACAATCCTCGGAGAGATTGAAGACGAAGTGGCAAGAACCGTATTGGGACGTTGATGAGTTGTGCTCATTTGTGGAGGGAAGAGGGCGAGTCCCTTACTTCGCTTGTTTGTGAACCGAGACGCAGGTCTTTTGGCACCACCTCCACGGATGAGGTGGACACATGGGCTACACATTTATTTAATAGTGTCCCATCGCTGTGATCGTTGATTGATTTTTTTTTTATGGTGGAACTTGCAGGTTTCTGTTAGAGTCGTTTGGTTTTAGACCATAGCTGTGGAATTGGGTATTCACAGGCAGACCAACGCTTGCGCGCGCGCACACACACACACACACACACACACACACACACACACACACACACACACACACACACACACATAACATGAAAGAAATAGAGGCTGGATGGTAGGGGCACGACCCCTGCTGTAAAACTCATCTTTGTAAATAAATGCACCCAAGGTTTGTGTTTGTGGCTCCTGTGTTCCTGGGCATTGTATATATACTTTGGGGTTAGGTTGTTGGATGCTTTTGAGAGTATTAATTCCGATCTCTTTGTATTGGCTAACCAAAACTCGATGAAAACTCTTTCGACCCCCTATCTCTCTCTCTCTCTCTCTCTCTCTCTCTCTCTCTCTCTCTCTCTCTCTCTCTCTCTCTCTCTCTCTCTCTCTCTCTCTCTCTCGCTCTCTCTCTCTCTCTCTCTCAGTCTCTCTCTCTCTCTCTCTCTCTCTCTCTCGCTCTCTCTCTCTCTCTCTCTCTCGCTCTCTCTCTCTCTCTCTCTCTCAGTCTCTCTCTCTCTCTCTCTCTCTCTCTCTCTCTCTCTCTCTCTCTCTCTCTCTCTCTCTCTCTCTCTCTCTCTCTCTCTCTCTCTCTCCGACAATAGACTTTGCTATGTGGTATGTCACTGATCCCAGTTATACCATGTTGTCTCTGGTTGTGCAGTTGTGATCGTCTGCACAAACGTTATTTCCAGTTACCCCGAAAGTGATCCGCTTCTGCGCAAGAATGGGCCAGATTACGTAAGTTTGATTCCTAGATTGCGCAAGTATGATCCCCGTATTGCGCAGGTGTGATCCCCATATTGCTCAAATGTATTTCTCAGTTGCACAAAGGTGTTACCCAATGGCGGAGATTTGATGGACGAGATTGCGCAAATTAAATTCCCAGTTGCGCAGAATGGGTCGCTGCCTTCTCTCTCTTACGGCTTCTCTTTTGAAAATATTCATTCGTCATTCTTCATCGTTTTTTCTTTTATATATTTATTTAGTTATTGACGTGTTTATCTATTTCATTTGTTCACCCATGTACGAACTGTGGCACATTTTCTTCTATTTTGGGTGCCTAGCGTATCCTTCTTCTGCGTCTTCTTTTCTTGTTCCTCTTGTTTTTCCTCTTTTCGTCTTTTTCGAAGTCTTCTTCTTCTTCCTCTTGTCTGGCTGTCAGCCTGTCTCTCTGCCTGTGTGCCTGTGCACGTTTCTGTAAGTCTGTGTCTGTCTGTCCGCCTGTCTTGTCTGCGTCTGACTTTTGTCGTGGAGAGTGTCTTAGTCTGTTTGTTATTGTGTGGGAAGGTCGGTCTGTCTGTCTATCTGTTTCTCCTCCCGGGTTTTGGATGCGGTTATGTATTGTAATTTTCTTTATTGCGCGGTTCCTCCAGCCGTGTGACAACGCCGACGGACCTTTAATCGATATGCCGGGAACGTTTCCCTTGGTCACATTACCCTCCCTACGCCGGGGCCCTCGGTTAGGCTGGGCTGGGACAGAAGGATTCTGAGGATGCAGACTGACCGTCGGGTCGGCCTGTGCTTGGGGATGGAGGATGGGGGTTGGGAGGGTACACACTCTACACGTGGAGAGGGGAGGGGAGGGGAGGGGAGGAAAGTTTGCAGAGGAAGGGAGGGTTGATATATTCTTTTACATGTGGAATGTTGGAGTCAGACGGTGGAAGGGGGAGATGTTGCTATAGGTGAGTGAGAGGTGAAGGGAACGGAAATAAGTAAATGATGGAGATTACTGATGGAGGGAGGGAGCAAGGAAACAAGGTAGGGAGGGAGGGAGGGAGAGAAGGACGGAGGGAGGGAACAAGGGAATGAAGGAGGGAAGGAGGGTGGGAGGGAGTGAATTGGGGTGGCGTGGAGAGGCGAAAGGAGGGAACGTGAGGAGGAAGAGCCGTGGAGGAAGGCGTGCAAAGGAGGGCAGACTAGGCGGTTGTTTACTTGCCAGGAGGTGGGGGAGAGGAGGGAGGGGGAAGAGGGGGCGTGTGGGCGTAGAAGGAGGAGGAGGAGGAGGAGGAGGTGGGAGGGTGCCGGGCGCCACAACAAAGGGAAGCGGTCTGGGGGGATACGAGCGAAGGGGAGGGGGCAGGGGGGGAAGCAAGGGAGATTATTCGCAAGAGATGGGGGAGGGGCGCAGGAGAGGGAAGGGGAGAGGAAGCGGAGGAAGAAGAAGAAGAAGGGGAAATTGAGAGAGATTGTTTACTAAAGATGGGGAAGGAGAGGGGAGGAAGGAAGAAGGGGGGGTGGGTGCAGAGTGGGAGAGGAAAGAAATATCACTTGCAAGAGTGGGGGAGGGAGAAAAATGGAGGTTTTGCATAAGAGGTCGAGAGAGACTGGTAAAGGGATAGGAGGAAGGGAATTAAAGAGGACGCCGAGAAGAGGAAGAAAGGGAAGGGAAAGGGGGAGCGGTTAATGCTGGAGAGGAGGAGATGAAGGAG
>NC_134811.1:47657450-47684950 GCF_046742065.1 Oratosquilla oratoria | reverse complement strand
ATTTTATTCGCCCTAAGAAAGCGTCCCGGGCACAGAGCGGGGTCGGGGGGTTGAAGGTGGTCCCTTTGTTAAGGGGCGGTCGTCCCCTCGCCTAATGCCCGTTAAGAAAAAGAAATAGATTATTCACTGCCATTCCATGATTTCATGTTATGTATATACATAAAGTTGTATGTGTGTGTTTGGTGTGTGTGTGTGTGTGTGTGTGTGTGTGTGTGTGTGTGTGTGTGTGTGTGTGTGGTTGGTGTGTATGTGTGTGTCTATGTGTATATGTGTGTGTATGTGTGTCTGTGTGTGTGTGTGTGTTTGTGTGTCTATGTGTCGCATGTGTGTGTTTATGTGTGTGTTTGTGTGTGTGTGTGTGTGTGTGTGTGTGTGTGTGTGTGTGTGTGTATGTGTGTGTGTCGCGCTTGTGTGTGTATGAAGATATGTCCAGTAGGTTATGCATTACACACTATCACTAAACACTATCAGTTAGCCCTACCACTACCACTTTTTAATTTCTTCTCGTGTTTCATATTCCTTGTTTTTTCTATATCTTCTTAAATTTGTTATATTTTCTACTTCCCTTCCCCCATGCTCTCTCGCCTCCCAAGACTCCTCCTTCCCTTCGACGTCACCCCCCCCCCCCCCAACAAAAAAAAATCTCTTGAGATTTTCCTCAGAGGGCCCAGTTCTAAGGGCCTTTTCCTGTTCCCTGTATGCACTATGGTCCCCTGACGTTGGCCTCTTGTTGAGGACTCCTACCCCCTTTCTTCTCCACCCTTAAACAAACCCCTCCGCTCCCCCCCACTCACTCTGTTCAGCCCAGGAAGACACGCGAAAACAAAATTCTTTCCCAGCTGATTTTAAAGGCTACTTTACATTGGGTTATGTTAGTTGACGTTACATTACTTTTGCATGGTGGTTCGTAAGTCGTGAAAGGACCCGTTGTGTAAGAATTCTGTAGGTGCCAGTAACGCCCTCGTGAAACCCACGCACTGTCGTAGTTCCCCCCTTCCTTGGCGTGACGGATTGGTTTTATTTTGATTCGTGTGTGATATGTGCAATTATGGAAATATGTCCATACTCTCTCGCTCTCTCTCTCTCTCTTGCGCGCACACACACACACACACATACACACACAAACACACACACACACACACACACACACACACACACACACACACACACACACACACACACACACACACACACACACACACACACACACACACACACACACACACACACACACACACACACAAACACACACACACATACACACATACACACACACATATAATACTAAAGACACTCTTGTACGCTCATAATGGAACTTCCGATAGGTAGACAGATGGAGAGAGAGAGAGAGAGAGAGAGATAGGGAGTTATTTCTATCTTCATATCGAACGACCAAGTCTACACAATTCTTTGTCCGACCAGACTCAAAATCACATCTTCCTCCTTGATCCATAACCTCTCCCTCCCCCCCCCCCTAAAAAAAAGTTGGCCATCGCCAATTGACATCATCACTTCCAATTGGAAGTTTCTCCTCTGTCGAGGAGGGTGGAGGGGAGAGGGTAGACTTTGTGAATGACGTCACGTCGCCCTGTCCGGGTCTGAAACCACAGGACGTCTAAGCCCTGAAGAGGCTACACGATGTCTTAGTCTTCCCGGGAGACATTTTGCGGCAAACACAGACTTCGAACGCTCACTCGTGTTTCAGACTCCCCCCCCCCCGCCGCTCCCTCCTCGTCCTCCTCCTCCTTCACCTCCTTGCCCTCCTCCTCCTCCTCTTCCCCATCCTGTTCCTCTTCCTCTCCCTTTCCATTTTCATTTCCCTTTGCCTTTCTCTTTCCTTTGCTTCCCTTCCCTTCCTCCTCTAAAATCCCCTTCTGTCCACTCCCCGATAGTCGAACTCGTAAGTTCGAGCACCCGTATTCGCCTCTCCTCGAACCTGTTCTCCCCGCCGCCCTCCTCCCCTCTTCCTCCCCTCGCCCTCCACAGTCCGCCAGTGTTGAATGATTCGGTCCCTTGCCGCCAACTCTCTACGGAAACGGATTAATAAATACATACAAGTGCACACAAACTCACACACGCGCGCGCCCACACACACACACACACACACACACACACACACACACACACACACACACACACACACACACACACACACACACACACACACACACACACACACACACACACACACACAATCAATCAATCTATGACACGCGCGCCCGCGCTCATACAACCCTCCACACACACAACCCCCCTCCACAAAACAACACACACACACGCACATTTTACCGAACTTTTTTTTTCTCGACTCTGTTGCTAGATATGTCCCTTTTGTTTTCTCTCCTCTCTCTTCCCTGTCTTTTTTCTCCTCCCTTTCTTTCCTCTTCCCTCTTTTCCATTTGTCATCCCTTCTCACGCTTTCTCTCTCTCTCTCTCTCCCTATATATATATATATATATATATATATATATATATATATATATATATATATATATATATATATATTCCGACAGGCGCCCCGGGGTTCGGAAATTATGTGAAAAACATGAACTGTTATTAGCGATTCTCTTCAGGTATATGTCTATATATATGCACACACACACACACACACACACACACACACACACACACACACACACATATATATATATATATATATCTATATATATCTATCTATTTATCTATATATATATATATATATATATATATATATATATATATATATATATATATATATTGGACAGAAGGACGACAGAATGAGTGGAAGGGTGGTGAGATAAACACAGAGTAATGTTGGAGTGTAAATTTACTGACGTTTCGTCCTTAACAGGACTTTAAGGACGAAACGTCAGTAAATTTACACTCCAACATTACTCGGTGTTTATCTCACCACCCTTCCAATCATATATATATATATATATATATATATATATATATATATATATATATATATATATATATATATATATATATATATATATATATATATATATATATACCAACGGCTTTTTCCCTCTTACAAGGGAGGTAGCCAAAAAACAAAGGCATAAAATCCACCCCCACCCATTTCAACCCCACATACTCCACTCCCATATATATATATATATATATATATATATATATATATATATATCACTATTTCTATCTTGCCTTCTTACTCTTATCCTCAATTCCCTCCACCCTGCTTTTCCATTCTCTTCCCTACCCACCCTTCCCACTCTGTTACCCCTCCCCCCCTCATCCACCCAGCTCATAGGACAGGCGTCCCTGGGACTGAACACAAACTACAGTAGAATCGTAATACGCATTTATTGGCCAGTCTCATCGTGAAGGACCCGCCCTCCCCTTTCACAGCCACCCCTCTTCCCCCCCCTTCCCCAATATCTCCCCCACCCCCACCCTCTCCCCCTTTTCCCTTCCTCCCTGTCCTCTCCCACTCGCGTAGTCACTGTGCAACACTCGCCCTCCCAGCGACTCCCGCCCTTCCACTCCCTCCTGGGGTTTCCCCCTCGGAAAGTGTTTCCCCTCGCAGGGTCCTGCAGTGCCCGCTCCCCCTCTATCTCCACCTCCTCTCGACCCTCTTCCTTCCCCTTCCTTCTCGCCCCACGCGTTTCTGACCTGACTTATTCCATATTTAATACACAGACGGTGGCTTCTCTTGCTGTGGGATTTAAATACACATGCACACAAACTCACGCACACACACACACACACACACACACACACACACACACACACACACACACACACACACACACACACACACACACGCACACACGCGCACATACACGCACACGCGTACACACGCACACGCATATACACGCACACACATACAAAGCGCGGACCCCATGTAACACCACCGCTGGTATCAGCAATAGTATAAACAAAAGTATCAAGGACGACAACTGCAACAACAACAAGAACAGCAATAATAACAAGACCAAGAACAAATAACCACAATAAATACAGGAACAATAACAAATGTTCTTTCCCCCTATCACTACCAAACAAACTTCCCCCAACACCTCCTCACCGAGTCAGTCCCTCACTCTTATTTTGTTCTCCCCCTCCTCAGTCCGTCCTATGGCAAGAACCCCTCCGGAGACCCTCCATCCACCCCGTCCGTCCTCTCTCAGACCTGCCTCTTCTCTCTCAAGTCCTCCCTACATTTTCCCTCCTCCCTCCTCTTTCCTCCCACTTCCCTTTTTCTGTTTTCCCTGCTCTCTCCTCCCCCTCTTTCCTTTCTTCCTCCCTCCTCCTTCTTCTTCTTCCCTCCTCCCTCGTCCTCCCTGTTCACTCCAACGCCTCATTCTCTCCTCTCATCTCTCTCCTTATTCAACTCGCGTAGTTCCTGTCTCCTCACCTTACGCTTTTCCCCATTTCCAGCTGTTTCTACCTCCACTCTCTTCATCCTCCAATCCCCTCCTCCCCTCTACCGGCTTTCGTCTTTCAGTTTTTCTCGTTTTCGTCCCTCTTCCTCCTCGTGTGTCTCTCTCTTTCTACCCTTTCACCTTCATTTCACCATCGCTCCTTTTCATCTTCTCTCTCTCTCTCTTACCCCCCCCTCTTCCCCCTCCCCTCCCCTTTCCAGCCCCTTTATCCTCCCTACACCAGTGATCTGCACCCTTCCATCACTCATTCCCCCTTTCCCCCTTTCCCCTTCGGCCGAGAACCTTTACACTTGACGTAAACACTCACACCTTCCCCCCCTTACCTCTCCTCTCCTCTCCTCTCCCCGTCCCTCACCCTCCTCCTTACCCGCCCAGTCTTCTTCCCCCGAAATCCCCTTGCCAGCCAACTCCCATACAACTTTCATTCCGCAACAGCTTCCCTTCTTCCCATTTACCCACTCCCTCCTTCCTATCTCACCCCGTCTCCTAACCCACCTCTGCTCTTTTCGGGGAATTTGTCCTGTGGTGAATAAAATCGCTTGACGGCAAACAGAATAGAACATGGGGAGCAAGAGTCAGATACGGCGAAGGCTGGGGGGGGGGAGGGAGGTCTGATGAAGTGGACTTCTACTTTGTAGCCGAGTTCGGAATCGCTCGAAGTACAAGAACGCAGTGCTCAGAATAAGTTCTTCCGTTTCCTTGGCGGAGAGGGACTTTCCCCGCAGCTGAATAAAACAATCAGACCTGTAGCCTGAATAAAGGTGTGTGTGCGCGCGCGCACACACACACACACACACACACACACACACACACACACACACACACACACACACACACACACACACACACACACACACACACACACACACACACACACACACACAATTCACTATGAGACAAAAGGCTTTAGTGTTGTGGATATAAATTTTTATTTTCCCCAGAGGTTCTGTGCTCATATCTATACATATACATATATATACATTGTGCATACAATACATTCATGTATGCATTCATGCATACATACATATGTACATTCATACATATATAGATACGTAATATGTATACATGTAGCTCATATGTTCATACATTTAAGTTATTTACGTGGCACATGCACAACTGGGACGCCGGGGTTCCTCCCCTCTACTGAATGAAATCGCTTGGCTTCAACCTGAAGAGAATGTGTGGTTTTGGGTAAAATTCCAGGAGCACGCGATAACTTTGTAGAATATCTTCTAATCTAATCTGAATATTCCATAGAAGAAAAAAAAAGATCTTTGAAATGAAAAACAAAAAATTACTTTGCGTGTTACTGGGACAACTGGGTTTTATTAAGAAGGGGTTAATGGCTTTGCTACTGAGCGGAAGGGTGCCACGTGGATGAATAGAGTTTTGGCGGCAGCTGGAATGGAAGGAGAAAGTATCGCCCAGTATGGAAGGTATGAAACCCACTTTCTCTCTATTTATTTATAGGATCTTTTGTCATTCGATGGGGTCATGGTCTATGTACAGTACATGTGCGAGTGTGTGTGGTGTGTGTGTGTGTGTGTGTGTGTGTGTGTGTGTGTGTGTGTGTGTGTGTGTGTGTGTGTGTGTGTGCTTATCTGCAATCGTTGGTTAGAAAGTATAAAAGAAATCAGTCTGAGGGTTGTACTCCCCTCCACCTCTTGTGGTACGAGGGGGGAATGGAATCTCGTCAAGGGTACCATGCAATACATATATATTAGAGGGGACTCAGGAAGATGGTGGAGGGTGGAAGACGGGTGGGGCTGGCCCCCCGCTATCAGATGGCCTGCTTATTCATTTCTCAATAAGTAAATAAATATATTGATGAATTAGTGAAGATAATAATGCCCCAATTGGGCTTCCCTGTGGATGAAGGCTCGGGGTTAAGAGGACCAGAGCGGGAGCGTCGTCGCTTTTGTTTACATTTTGGGGAGATGAGTTCACACCAGGAGGTGCTGAGCTGTGACCATTGCCTTAAGCATTGGGAATTCCCCATGAAGTATGTCAACGTATTTAAGGGGGTTAATAGACATACGTACATACGTCAACACACACAAATACACACACACGTACACATTGAAAGAAAGTGTCTGCAAGGAATGGAGTGTGGCTTATAGAGTTGAGGGTAAGGGAGGAGATTGGTTTTCATAGTCCTTCCGCCAAATGGAGAAGGAAGAGGGAGACAGGAGGAAAAGGAGGAGGAGAAGCAGAAAGAGGAATCTCTTTCTCTCTCTCTTTTCTCTCTATCTCTGCCTATGTATATATGCATACAGGTATGTATGTATGTGCTTTACGTGGTTATGCATCTATGTATGTATGTATCTCTAGCTTTTAGTTTTTGTGACGTAACCTAGTAAGGTCACTGTAACGTCACGGAGGGGGGTACACTGACCCCCTGGGATGGGGGGGGGAGTGAGGGGGGGAGTTGTAGGCCGTACACAGGACCAAAGGCCGTCCGTTACATGGGAGAGGCGAGCGTGATAAACAGGGTATCGATTTTATGTTTCATTAGGCGCGCGCACGTACGTGCATATGCGCGCAAATATTCTTCCCCTATACATTCGCATATTCAGTAGTCCCCCTCTCTTTCGCGTTCTCACGTGCATATGCACACACACACACACACACACACACACACACACACACACACACACACACACACACACACACACACACACACCTCGTGGCGCAGTGATTAGAGTTCCCGGCCGCCACTACGGCGATCCGGGTTCGAATCCCGACCAGGGCTGAAATAATTTCAGTATCGCTGCGCTGGGAGTTGTTACATCAACTCTCGTGCGGGGGGAGTTGGTGTGTGTGTGTGTGTGTGTGCTTGTAAGGTCACAGCATTACCCATAGATCGGTCATGCATGACCTCTGAGCTCTTTTCCGGGAGGGAAATATCTGTCGATCACGAGTCCAACGCTTGATCCAAGATCATGGTGAATAACACACGTAGTCTCTCTCTCTTTCTCTCTCTCTCTCTCTCTCTCTCGTCAATAGTTAGGGGGGGGAGGTGTGACGTCATGTTTGCCCTTCGCGCCCCGACCCGACCGGCCTTCCTCGGTGGGGGAGACGTGCTTCTGGTCCAGTCTCCAGATTTTTTGCGTTGAGGCAATATTGGGACACTCGATAATGACCCAAATCAGAACAATTATGTAAATATATCTCGTTCTTTTTACTGTTGTTGTTGTTTTTTCATTAATACGATAAGGATATTACTTTATATCCAAATATATTGAAAGCTCATCATCGTAATACATGTTTAGAGAGGGTCAGGTTTCTGTATCCGTTGTAGCTCTGAGGTTGTATAGTATCATATGGGGTAGTTCGGTCCTGCAATGGTCGCCACATATCACTAACGTGCTCGTTTCTGTGCTAGATTAATTTACCCGTTGCTATATTTAACCCATTCCTTGCGTATATTTTAACATAAGATTTGGCCAATCCAAAGGGATTTTATTTTTTTCTTACTAACTTCACCCGATTTTTAATAGCAAGGAAGAGTCCTTGAAAAAATGTGGTATACATATTGATACATATACGTGTGTATACACACACACAGACACACACAGACACACACACACACACAAACACACACAAACACACACACACGCATATATATATATATATATATAATATATATATATATATATATATATATATATATATATATATATATATATATATATATATATCCACACTAGCCAAATTGCCCGCGCGTTGCTGTGGGCAAATGCTGATTATTTTAATTTTGGTAGAATTTGTGGAGAAAAGTTACACATATCAATATAACTCAATGGAAAATGTAACGCATATAAAATGTGAAAACAGTATTTTTTTAATGTATCAATGCAAAATAACATTACTATTATTATTATTTCTATTACTTTTTTAAGGCTATCGACCCATAAAGGGGTCTTTAAGCCTGGTTTGAAGTTGTTCAGTCCCTATATTTTTTCGTTTTACTTCGTGATGAACTCGATTTTTCTTTCTTTTCCTTTTTAAGGGGGTCATTAAGCCTGGTGTGAAGATGTTCAGTCTCTACGTTTTTTAGTTTTCTTTTATGAACTCTAGTATGTTACCGCCCGCGAAAATGTAAAATGAAAATAACCAATATTTAAACATTTGATAAAATTATACAATCATTTTACATTTACATGCTTTCTCCTTACAAAGGCTATCATAGTTTGTGGCAACATTAATTTCACAAATAAAAAAAGTATTTATGAACATATACAATGATTTGTTTAATCATAGTAATTTTTGTCTCAAAATGCCAATCGTATTAAGGGGACACTACAGTAGTGGCGTGTTACCCCACCATATTCTTTTAAACCCTTAACCCTAGCCAAAATAATATTTTTTGGAAATTAGATATAGTTATCCAAGTACCTGGAGTGATAGGGTATCAGAATATATATGGTTATGGGGGTCTATCTCAAAAACTCTAGGAGTTCGTGAACACACAAACAAACAGAAGCTACTACTTTATTATAGTATATATATATATATATATATAATATATATATATATATATATATATATATATATATATATGCGTGCGTACGTGTATGTATATAGATGTATATGCATATATATATATATATATATATATATATATATATATTGCGTGCGTGTATGTATATAGATGTATATGCATATATATATATATATGTATATATATACATGCGTGTGTGTATGTATATAGATATATATACATTATATATATATATATATGTATATATATACATATATATGTATATATATATACATATATATGCATATATGTATATATATGCATATATATAATATATATATATCATGATATATATATATATATCATATATATATATATATATATATATATATATATATATATATATTAAGGCTCTCGCTCTCATTCTTTTCTTTACTCTGGTTTTCTTTCTGTCGGTTTATCTGCCTCTCTGTGTGTCTGTGTTTGTCTATCTCTCTGTTCGTCTTGTACTGCAGTGGCCCCACGGCCACGTCGTGACGAAGACGATTCTGTCGCACTGACGGGGCGGTGAACTGTCTTCGAGCCCCACGACCCAGATCGTGCATTATAGTGCACAGTAGTGTGTGGAGGGGGAGAGGACCTCCTGATCCTACACCAGGGGTGTCAAACTCAAATTCTTTCGAGGGCAAATTCACTTGGTAATGGTTTCGAGGGCCATAAAAGTTAGAAATGAATGAATGTGAAATTTAAAAAATAAATAAACAGATAAATAGACAAATAAAAAATAAAAGTTATGGCTCATCTTAACAGTTTAGTTACATTTTCCTCTGTTGTAACAACTATAGTAACGCGGTCCATTGAAGACCATCCCGCGGGCCGTGAGTTTGACACCCTTCAGTTACACCCTCCTTCCCTCCCTCCCTCTCTCCCCATTTCCCCGTTAGTCTCAAAGTTGCCATAATGTGTTCAGTTTCCATAGCGGTCGAAGGAAGCAGTGCTCCATTATATTGCTTGTTTTTGTTTGTTCATTAATTTATTTATTCTTCTACTTTTTTATCTATTTGTTTGTTTTATTTATTCATTTATCTAACTACATATTCTTTTCTTTGTATAGTTATTTTCTGATCATCTACTTATTTATTTAATCATTTATTTGATTAATTTTCAGTTTAATTATTCTATTTTTTCTTTCTTTTCTTTTGCTCCGAGGCTTTCCTCTCTTTCTGAGTGCCAAATGCGAGGGTGAGGCTGCCCATGATATGTATTCATTTTTGTTAACGTAATCTCGGGATCAAATAAACTGGAAGTTACGTATGCGCCCCTCCGACAGAGCCCCCGACCGTTGCCTCCTCACTCATAAATCCTGTGAATATAGCGACGTACTTTTGTTTTCTGAGGGCAGACAGTATAGTTCAGATAAGGGGTCGGGCTCTGGAGTCAGTGGGTCACGGTCAAGTCAAGCAAGACTGTTTTCAGGCTGGGGGTCGCCACCCACTCAACTGAATAAGATCGCTTGTTTCTGAGCTAGAATAAAACATGTAAATTGGGCCAGTGTGTTTGGAATGATTCTTAAACGGCTTCCTCACTGTGATATAAGCAGCAAAAATAAATAAATAGAATAAATGAATAAATAAATAAATACAAAATAAGAGGATCTCCACCAACAACATTAATAACAACAACAAAAACACTTACACCACACCAGCCACCACCACTAACAACAAACAACAGCACCACTATCACCACCACCACCACCAACAACAACAACAACAACAACAACAGCAAAATACACCCACCGCCTCCACAAGCAGCAGCACCAGGAACAACAGCAACAACAACTACTACTATTACTACTACTACTACTACAATAACAACAACAAAAGTATTAAGACGAACTGGAACCTGATCCCGCCCGCCCGCCGACTGGAGGGTCGTCCTCAACAGATGTTAAATAGTGTAGAAACTCGAGAATAAAGACGGACATTGTGTAAAGTGTAATCAAATGAGGCTTACGGGACAGCAAAGATGGAGAGATAGAGAGCGAGAAAAAGAGGTAATGAGAGAGAGAGAAAGAAAGAGAGAGAGAATGAAGGACAGAAGGTGGGACAGGGAAAGGAGTGAATGTATTGTGTGTTTGTTTGTGTGTGTGTGTGTGTGTGTGTGTGTGTGTGTGTGTGTGTGTGTGTGTGTGTTCGAGAGAAGTGTCTATAGGGAATTAAGATATTTTCATAAAAAAGAGTGAATGAATTCTTAAACGATTACGACGACGTATAATTCGAAAGTGGCTGTCGTTATCGACGATCCCCAAGACAACAGTTCGTAAATATATATATATATATATATATATATACATATATATATATATATATATATGTGTGTGTGTGTGTGTGTGTGTATGTGTATTAACGTATGTATATATTGATAATTTTCTTTCTTTGGGTCTTCGTGGTGGAGAGGGAACGGGGACTCACTCCAGCTCTCCTATCGACCGCAGCTGAAGACCGACCGCAACAGCTTCTCCTCCTCCTCCTCCTCCACCGTTGCTGCTGCGGCACCGAAACACGCGATGCAGCTGTTGGGTCTCCAGCGAGCCGTGGAAGTTCCAGAAGGCTCAAGACGCTGCGATGCCCGGGCGAGGTCGCCAAACCCCCCCACACCCCAACCCCGTTTCAGCTGAACTTAATCGGCTAGCTCGTGGCTGGGTGGAATCTGGGGTTTACTTCTTCTGGAGGAGGAGGAGGAGGAGGAGAAGGAGAAGGAGGGAAAAGAGAAGAAAGAGGAGGAAGGAGAGGAAACAAAGTAGGAGGAGGAGGAGTAAGAGGAGGAGGAGGAGGAAGAGGAGGATGAGGATGATGATGATGATGATTACATCTATTCCGCTCGCAGGAAGAATTACAGAGGGAGACGGCGATATTTTAGTTAATTTTTTCTTTTTTTTATGCAACGTAACCCTTATTTAGTTTCTGATTAATTACAATCTGACTCGCGTCTTCCAAGCAGACAGAGAAGCATTCAAATGAAATAGGAAAGAAGAACGACTTAACATTTCTGATTGCGGACATATAGGCTTTATTTCAGTTTGGGACTTAGGATTGACGTCATATCAGTTCATGACGTGAAATGACGTCACAGTGATTTGTAATACATAGGCGTCTGTGACGTGAAGACTGTTTCACCGCGATTTGTGTGGTGTCATTCTGTGACGTCACAATAATTTGTAACGTAGCGTTGACATCACGGTGATTTGTGACGTGGGATTGATGTCACAGCGATTCATGACGTAGAAGTGACGTCATGTTGATTTGTGACACGACATGGATGGTGATACATGTGGTGTCATTGTGTGACGTCACTATTATTTGTGACGTTGAGATGACGTCGCTGTTTTGTGACTTTTGATGTAGCACGGTTGTTGGACTGATGAACTTTTCTGCCGCCCCCGGCGCCGATGTCCCCCGGAGTCTTGGTTCCTCTCCGAACTAAGGACGACGACGACGACGAAGAGGACGCCGTGTTTCTCCTTGGCCTCCTTCTTTTTGTCCTCGTCTTCCACTTCGTCTTCTTCGTCCTCGTCCTCTCCTTCGTCTTCTTCTTCTTTGCTTTCCTCCTCCTCCTCATCCTCCTCCTCATCCTCCTCCTCCTCCTCCTCCTCTTCCTCATTCTCATGTTCATCTCCAACCTTCTATTCCTCTTATGCTGTCGATCTGCCCTCCTTCCATTGATGGAAGATAGGTAAGAACGAGAAGGATGAGTAAAAGGAGAAAAACGAAGAAGAAGAGGAGGAGGAGGAGGAGGAAGAACAGCAGCAGCCTGTGATGGAGAGGCGCTCTCCCGCACGCAGATGGCGGAGATAAGGCAGGGGAGGACGTGTCGGGGCGTCTGAAGTAGGGAGGGAAGAAGAGTGGCCATGGAGGAGAAGTGGATGGAGAAAGCCGATGGTGGTTGTGGTGGAGAAGTGAGAGGTGGGTGGGATAGGGTTGTGGTGGTCATCGAGGGAGAGGGAGATGATGGGAAGGGGAGTCTTCAAATAATAATAGGAGAATGTTGCGTGACTGGTCTGTAGGGGTGTCACTAAAGTACTCCTGTAGGACGTTTCCCTCACCTGGGGACGCAAGGACGAGTTCGAATCCTTGTTGGAGTGGCTAGGGAGTTCATGGGAGTCGGTGGCAGCGTAGAGGAACAGAGGTCTGGACGGTCAAGGTCACTGTCATCGGTCCGGTCAAGTTCATTCAAGAAGACAACGACCCAGGATCAGAATATCCCAGTAACCCCAGCGGCTTCCCTGAATTGATTGAAATCGTCTGGCGTTAAGCAGAATAAAGTGGTCAAGTTTGTCCCTTTTTTTCGAATCTGGCTGTTTTGTATCAATCATGTATTTGTGAGAGCGTGGGGGAGGCAGCGGAGATGAAAAAGAATCACTTGTCGACAGCCGTAATAGAAGGAAATGTGGCGCCAGGTATGGAAGGAGGTAACGGGAGGGAGATCTTTATTTAATTACCTATTTACCTATTAATTAATTTATTTACTTGTTAATTTATCTATTTATTTACTAATTTATTTATTCATCTGTTTGTCTTATCTATTTATTTATATATTAGAAAATAATTCTGTGATTTGTTGAAGCTTGAAGGAGAGGCATCGAAGCACAAGAGAAGTTGTAGGACAAGAGGAGGAGGTCGAGGATAAGTGTGGACGAATTGACGAGGGACGCTGGAGGTCGAGGAGGAGGAGGAGGAAGAGGAGGAGGAAGTGGCCGGGCGTATGAGGGAGGGAGGGAGGGAGGGCGGGGTACAGAAGCGCCCATCGAGGTAAGGAGGTCCCTCAGAAGGGACAAGTGGGTGGCTGAGAGAAGGGGAGGGGTGGGAGGGGGAGGACAGGAGAGGGAGTGTGAAAGAGACGGGAAGGGTGGGAAGGGGAGGACAGGAGAGGGAATGGGAAAGAGAGGGGAAGGACAGGAGAGGGAATGGGAGAGAGGGGAGGAAGGGTGTGAGGGGGAATGGGAAAGAGAGGGGGAAAGGTGGGAGGGGGAGGACCGGAGAGGGAATGGGAGAGAGAGAGGGAAAGATGGGTGGGGGAATGGGAAAGAGAGGGGAAGAGTGGGAGGGGGAGGACAGGAGAGGGAATGGAAGAGAGAGGGGGAAGGGTGGGAGGGGGAATGGGAGAGAGAGGGGGAGGACAGGAGAGGGAGGAAGAATGGGTTATGGAGAGTGAAAGGGTATAGAGAGGAAGAGGAGGGTAGGGAGAAGGGAGATTATTTGGGTGGAGGGGAGCTATTTGGGTAGTGTCTTTGTGTTGAGAATTCCTTCGACTGGGGATGAGAGGATCTGTCTGTAGTACAGACGGTAGTTTTCAGACTGGGGCGGGAGCTGTTGCGTGTGTACCACTGTACTGCTCGGCAGTTGTAAGGTGTCAAGCGAGACTACTAGAATCCACGGCATTAGGGAGAGCTGGAACGTTTGGTTAACTTGTGTGGTTACGTAAGATTGGACAAACGAAGAGCAACGCACGCCCGGTATGGAGCACTTCTGGGTATTCCAGAGGGGATGGGAGTGAGTGGGGGGGGGGGAGAAAGGGGGGAGGAGGTAAGTGTGGTGAGCTTTGTGGGGGATTCCCGTACACTGTCTGATCCTTTCCCCAACCTTTTCTCCACTTTTGGCGTCACAGGCTCTATTGCTTTTGTGCCTGGAACAGAGCACCTGGACGCATGCACGCACAGGTGTGCCTTGCCATTGAGAGATAGTGAAAGAGAGAGAGAGAGAGAGGATGGGAATCTACTCAGAATTATCTCGTGCGAACTTTTCTCCTATTAAACTTTTATCCACTTGTAAAGAAGTCTCGACAGAGGAGTAATGACTCGTTGCTGTCACGTTTCCAAGAGGTGGAAAACCCGTTGCTGGAAACAAGGAAGGCTAGCGTATTTTCCTGCTTCAGTTGGCGAGACGTGTGTGTGTGTGTGTGTGTGTGTGTGTGTGTGTGTGTGTGTGTGTGTGTGTGTGTGTGTGTGTGTGTGTGTGTGTGTGTGCGTGCGTGTGTATGTGTGTGTTTGATTGTGTGGATGTATTAATTATTAAGTCTATGACGATTTTGTTCAGTGAGTGGTCTCTGTAGAAGGGACCAAAAGAATAGCAACACACAGGAGTACACACAGTTCTTGAATAGGCCTTCGTGGAGAAGCGGTCAAAAGTAGAATCCTCAAAAGGAATAGATTACAAGGTTACAAGGAATAACCTGATCTACGGTGCCGCCTCCAGTTCTTAATAAAATCGCCTGACGTCAACCTGGAAGAATAAGACGATATTTGTGGAATTGAAATAAAGGTTTCATCCGTTGTGAAGTGAGTGATGTTCCTCGTTTAGATACAAATCGCCTGCCGTTAACCAGAATGAATGTGTAAGATGACCACACTCGCGCGTCCTGGGTCAATCAGTAGGATTAAATCCTGACGCTAGACAGAATAAATGCGTACAAGGACGACCCTCTTCGACGGTGAAGTTGGTATGAATTCCGGAAGTAGCCTTTCGTCTTAAGGGGGACGCCATTCGATCTGACTTGAAGTACATCGAGTACTTCCATCGGGTGACGATCTGACGATCGGAGGCTCTTCGTTGTACAATAACTCCCCACTTCGAAGACGCCCCCTCCATGAAGCTCCTTAAGACGCCGCAATCTCTCTTAGGCACGTGCATACACCCACGGGAACATGCACGCAAGCACGCGCGTGCATAGTTGAATACGTGGACAATACGCATCCATGCGGAGACGCAAACACACACACACACACACACACACATACACGCACACACACACACACACACACACACACACACACACACACACACACACACACACACACACACACACACACACACACACACACACACACACACACACACACACACACACACACACACACACAAATAAATTACCAGACTTCGGCTCCAGGTGCAGATGAGTTGGGACGATGGTATATTAAGAGCCCGAAAGGCATTGTAGTGTCGGAAGAATGGAGGCTGTAATTGGTGGGAATGTGTGTGTGTGTGTGTACGTGTGTGTGTATGAGTGTGGTTCTTGCTCTGGGTTTCTCGTGTGTGTCGTGTCCTGGTTTCCGCCTCAGGAAAACAGATTTTGAAGCGAATAAGGAAATGTTTCAACTCAAGTCGATTGTGTTTCGCAAAATGACCTTACTTTTGAGACTTGTCCTGGCATCCGGTGCTGCTGGGAAACACTAGTAATACACATGTACTCGTACTATATATATATATATATATATATATATATATATATATATATATATATATATATATATATATATATATATATGTCTTTGTGTATGTACTAATGAAATTATTGACTTAATCTTACTATACAACAAACGTACTGTACTCGTGAGGTCCCGTCCCTTTCTCGATCGATCAAACGTGTGCATTAAGTGTATTTCTGTGGGGGGGGGGGGTGCGCAAGCCAGAAAAAGATCACACATCATAGTCTGGTGTACTCATGCACCAAGTTTGGTATTTGTTTTTCGAGAAGAAAATGTGTCCAACTTTTGGAGATAAAGAATACTTGGACGTGGTGAAGCTGTCGTCTTGGAAGGTTTTCAAGTTTGGCAAAATTTCTTGAAGAATGATTTTTGGTAAAATATTTTTCTTTAAGGGTTTGTTTTTCCCTTGATACTGTTTCTGTATAAGCTCTAGGTAGAGAGGGGTTTATTTGGAGAGAGAAGAGGAGGAGAAGGGAAAACAAGAGGATTTGGAGTTCTGTTAATTGAAAGGAGCGCTTCAGTCCTTGGAAACAATATCTCGTCAGAGAGGTAGTATTTGCCACCAATAACCAGCGCGTCTATTCTTGAGGATGTTTTGCTGAAGAGGCGGAGTCCTAGAGGTGGTCAAGGAGAGATTTAAGGGGAGTACTGGCAGAACGGAGGAATAGTAGACATTAAAATTAATCAGCCTTTTTTTTTCCCAAGTGGAGACGAGTCCCCAATTATAAAAGAATGGTGAATGACTCGGGTCCATAGGGATGTTACCAACGTTTCTAAGATTTTGATTGGATAAAGCTTGCACGTGGGAGGAGTCGAAGGAGAGGACAGGTCAGTGGTACAATCAGTCGGAAGAGGCGATGCAGAGGGCAACCCGGAACGCTCACAGGAACAACACAGATTTGAAGACGATCATTATTGGCTTAGACGGTAGTAACGTGTATAGGGGAAGGGGGGAAAGAGGGAAGAGGAGTAAGAAAGTGGTGTGGGAACTTTACGCTCATAGTAGCACGCTTTCTGTTCCTCTTCCCTTTCCTCCTCACCCCGTCTCCCCCCTACCCCCCTTCCTCCTTCCCCCTGCCCACCCTTCATCCCCACCCCGCCGCTGCCGTAACGTGACGCGTTGACAGAGACCACGCCTCATCCTCCCCCCCTCCCTACACACACCTTTCATACCTCCACCCCATTCCCACTCCTAACCCTCTTGAGTGGGGGTGGGGAGAGTGGGAGGTCGGGATGCCCCTGAAAGGGATCTAATCCCTGGACAATGTATTGTGTCTATAGATGCGCGCGCATTTGTTTTGCGCACGTGGGGTTAAGGTGTCAGTGTGGAGGTGGTGGTGGCGCGGATGGTTGTAGAGGTGGTGGTGGTGGTGGTGGTGGTGACGGTGAGTGGTGGTGGAGGTGATGTTGATGGTACTGGTGGTGGTGGTCTTACTAGTGGTGTCGTTGGTATTTGCAGTGGTGGTGGTAACAGTGGTGCTCGTGGTGGCTGTGGTAATACTATTAGTAAATACACTGTTAGTGGTAATAGAATTGGTAATGAAAACTGGGGAGAAGAATGAGGGAATAGGGTCGATATGGCTAGTAATGGGATGGGAAGGGGAAAGATGGCCCTGGAAATGGGTTTGGGGAGAGGCTATGGGGTATGGGTTAATGTGTGCTGGCGGATTATGGGGGAAAGATAGTAGAAAGGAGACGGATGGGGGAGGGAGTTCTGCGGGGATGGGGGCTACTAAGCCAGCTTTAGTGTCTGTACTAACTTTGTTGTAAGAGCCACAGCGGCTGCGTCGTTTGCCAAGGAATAGCCCGGCGATCCTGCATGGAGCCCGAAGGCTGAATATTTTTGTTTAACTGAGATGAGTTTTATACATAGGCGGTCATACTTATATACAGAAACGGTCATATGTTTTAACATGGCATATCTCTCTCTCTCTCTCTCTCTCTCTCTCTCTCTCTCTCTCATACACACTCTCTATTTTTCTTTCTGTGAGAGTGTGTGTGTGTGTGTGTTTCTTTTCATTTCTTATGTTATTATTATTTTTTATATTTTTCAGTTCAAACTCGATCATCATCATTATCATCATCATCATCATAATGATAATACAAATGGTTATACACACCAAGAGCTTTTTCCCCCTTGCAAGGGAGGTAGCCAAAGTCAAAGGCATAAATCAACTCCCAACCATTTCATCCCAACATACTTCACTCCCATTCACTACCCCTCCCTCTCTCTCTTCTTGGCTCTTCCTGGATGACGGATAATCCCTGTATCTCGCCCACTGCTCTGGGTCAGAAACATTGCATCAAGACACCGCACATTCACAGTAAGGCCGCTTCATTTAATTGGCGACCCCCCCCCCACTCCGTCCCACCATGCAGAAAAGAGAAGACGGGGACAAATCCCTTCGGGTTGCGTCAGAATATCATTCACACTTCCCAACCACTCCGTCTATTTGTTCATCTCCTACCCTAGCATTGAGATCTCCTAATACCACTACATTGACATTTCTCCCTAAACCCTCTATGCACTTATTTTAATATATCCAAAAAGTCTCCATTTCCTCTACACTCCATTTCCTCTACACTCTTCTCACTACCTCTTCACTTCCAAAGACCTACGCTTTTCTTCCCAGTCTCACCTTCTTTCACATTAATCTTGAAGAAACCTCTTTCCACTCCACCACACGTTTACTTATCTCTTCACTTACTAATATAGCCACCCCTTCTCGCCCTCGTCCTCTCTTCACTCCTGACACCCTCCCCACTACACGCCCAAACTCAAACTCGCCCCTCCCTTTCAACTTAGTTTCACTCAGCGCCAACACATCCATCTTTCTTATAACAAACATACTGCCTATCTCTCCCCTTTTACTCTCATCTGTGCCACATCCACGCGCATTAAAAGAACCTTAGGATTCTGGTTGGAAAACTCCCCCCAGGCCCTCTTATTCCTTTGCTTTTTTATGTCCCATTTGGGGCTACAGAGAGTAGGATGATGATGATGATAATAATAACAATGATAATAATAATAATAGTAATAATAATAATAATAACAACAACAATAAACATCTTCATTGTCATAATGACCACTACCACGACCACCATAATCTTTGTCATTATTACCATCATTATTATTATCATCATCATCATCATCATCATCATCATCATCATCATCATCATCATCATCATCATCATCATCATCCTCATCATCATCATCATCATCATCATCATCACCACCACCACCACCACCACCACCACCACCAGCACCACAGTCATCATCATCATCATCATCATCATCACCATTGCCATTGCCACAGTCATCAGTATTACCTTACAGTAATTCTGACCCAGTGGGTGTGTAACACCACACCCAGACAGAGCGGATGTCGAGCACCCAGTCGTGCGCAGGCGGGTGAGTGTATTCTATTGGGCAACCCAGCGTCGGGTACCAACAATAATGAGACGGAGGCAGATTGATTATTGTAGCCAATCGTGTGTATTGATTGGGGCCCTGTGCAAACAACAAGACGAGGAGGAGGATGAAGTCCCCATAGATCCCATAGAAATAGTTATGAGAAGGAGGCTTAGAGAGGGAAGAAATAATGATAATAAATGCACGGCGTAATGCTATATCAACACGCGGAGGAACTTCTCATCTTCCTCCTCCTCCTCCTCCTCCTACCCTTCCTCCCCCTCGTCCTCTTCTTTACCCCCTCCTCCTCGTACTCCTCCGTCTACTTCCCTCCTCCTTTTCCACCTTTTCCTCTTTCTTCTCCTCCTCTTCCTCCTGTGAGAGCCAGTCCTTTTCTGGTCGTCACAGCACCGTCCCTCTTATTTCGGGAGAAGCACCAATTGCTCCCCCCACCCACCCCTCCTCCCTCCGCGCCCCACCATTTGACGCCATTTCAGATTCTATTGCCTTCGTTATACGTTGTCTTCTGGCTCTTCTCTGTGCAGTCCTTAGCTTTGTTTCAATCGCTTTCGTCAGTTTCCAAGCCTCACATCCGTAGATTATTGCTGGCAGAATGCATTGATTGTAAACTTTGTTTCAAACATAAAGGTAGAGAGCCTATCAGGATTTGACTATACTTACCAAGCTTTCCAACCAATTGTAATACGTCTTTTTATTTCATTATCATGGTATTTCGTCACTTTCACCATCTGGCCTAGATGATTATACTCTTCAACTTCTTTACTTTGAACTTTCGTGTTGAACATTACTTTGGTATTACTCTTACTCATTTTTAAACCTACTTTGAGACGTTCCTTATTCAGATCACTCAGCATATCTTGCAAGTCTTCTGCTCTTTCTGAAATAAGAATGATGTCATTCGCAAATCTTAGGTAGTTCAAATATTCGCCATTAATCTTCAAACCTTTCACTTCCCAACTCGACCTTCTGAAAATCTCTTCCAACCAAGCTGTAAATAATTTGGGTGAAATTGTATCTCCTTGCCTTACTCCTTTCTCGATCTTGATCTTTTCGAATTGTAGTCAAATTATAGCGGGACCTTTTGCATAAATCCTTTCTAAAACCCTTACGAGTTGACACCTTGACGTGGTGGGTAGACTTGAGTACCTTAATGATTACAAAAGCTATGTCGATAGAGAGGAAATCTCTGCAGGGCCACCCATATCGAACAGGTTTTGTAAGGAAGATCAGATAAAAGCAGCTCGCACACACGGTTGCAGGACCCAATGCTAATTGGCGCGTCCCTGATGGCGAACAGGGAAATTCCTCATAGATATATTGGGTACCGTCATAATGACGGCGTGGACCATTGGGCACCCTATCGATGTATAGCGCTTCACCGAATATGATAAGGTGACACCAGAGAAATATCTCACCAGAAACCAGTTGGTAGGGAGGTGAGATTACTGCCAAAATCCCTTTATAACAAACATGAATATATATGTATATATATATATATATATATATATATCACACATACACACACACACACACATATATATATATATGTATATATATATATATATATATATATGTGTGTGTGTGTGTGTGTGTGTGTGTGTTTGTGTGCGTGTGTGTGTGTGCGTACATATATGTGTGTGCAGATGCTTATACCTACAGTGCATACATAGTTCACTCTTAACTTCTCATATTCACGAATTCTGATATCCTTCCAGGAAATAAGTGGAGGAGAATTCGTCTTTTTCTTTGGTTACTGTTGTGAAAATGAGATTTTTTTTTCTTACAAGACGAGATGATGTGCAACGCTCCCGCAAAGGTTCATTATTGCATGTGGGCGTGCACGCGCGTGTGTGTGCTTGTTTGTGTATGCGTGTGTGTGTGCGCGCATATGTGTGTACTTAGCCATTGGCAAAAAGATGAATGTGTATATACATATCTGTGAGTAATTGTTTATGTCCGCTTATAGGTCAAGGACATGAAAGAAAAAACACAGCAGATGACTGCATTAGATCCAAATGGTGGGCGGGTGCCAACACGCGCGCGCGCACACACACACACACACACACACACACACACACACACACACACACACACACACACACACACACACACACACACACACACACACACACACACACACACACACACACACACACACACACACACACACACACACACACACACACACACACACACGGGTGGGGCCAGGAGCGGTCATTCAAGTACTGCAGGAAAAGGAGAGGTGGTGGAAACTTAGGTAGAGGAAGATGTGGAGGATGAAGGGGAAGAGACGGATAGAAAAAGAGGAGGTGGGGGATAAGAGGAACAGGAAGAGGAGGAGGAGGAGGAAGTAAAGGAGGAGTTGGTGGGCGAGGGATAGGATGAAGGGAAGAGGGAAAAATTGTAAAGGGATGTGAAAGACTAGAAAGAAGAAGAGATTAGGGAAAGAGGTGATGGGAGAAGAGTTGGACAAAGGTATAAAGTGAATAATGAACAAATTGGAGAAAGGAGCAGCGAATTCAAGGGTTCCACAATGAAGGAAGAGGAGGTGAAAGAGGCGAATGGAGGAGAGGGAGTGAGAGGAAAATCCAGATATGGAGAAGGAGGAAGAGGAGGAGAAGATTGGTTGCTGGCGAAGAAACTCAAAAAGCAAGAGGAGAGAAGGAAGAGAGGAGAGGAGGAGCTCAGGGAGAGAAAGAAAGAAGAAGAGTGAAGAGAAACAATGACTCATGAATTTGCTGCAGTCGACACTAAGGCTGTGCAGAAACAGCAGGGCGCGGAGGCGAGGGCGGAGGCGAAGGAAGGCGAATGAGGTCGGAAGGATTCATGTGGGGCTAGAGTTTTCGGGGAGGGAGAAGGGGGCACAGTTGGAGACAACCCAATTTTGTGTGTGTGTGTGTGTGTGCGTGCTTGTGTGTGTGTGTGTGTGTGTGCGTGCTTGTGTGTGTGCGTGTGTGTGTGCGCGTGTGTGCGTTTGCGCGTGTGTGTGAGTAAATTAGAAATCCACTTTCAGATAAAAGACTGATAACTGCATTGTTCTGTATGTTACGGCCACAAGCCTTGGTCGTAACAAGTAGAACAACTCAGCTATTCGGTTTTTATTTTCTCCGACTGTGGTTTTTGTGTTTATGTCATGTATGTGTTATAACATATATATTGTTCTAATATGTGTATGTGTATATATATATATATATATATATATATATATATATATATATATATATATGTGTGTGTGTGTGTGTGTGTGTGTGTGTATAAAATGATGATACAGTTTAACGTCACAAATTCCTCCCTATCGGAAGGCTAGGACGATTCCCCTCACAGAGGGCTTTATAGCGTGGAAATTAATAAGCCATGCCTTTGGTTCAACTTCACCGGTGGGAGGGTTCGAACCGCCATCCCCTCGACCTTCGCCGCAATTAACACCTACACACACACATGTTATATATACATATATATATACATATATATATATATATATATATATATATATATATATATATATATATACATATATAATGTTTATTGGATGCGAACGTGGGCACTAGCGTAACCTGTTAACCCATTCGTTAGATGTAGTTACCGATCCCAGACCGAACGAAATAATCGGCCACGACTAAGCTCGTCCCAGCTACTGGATTAACCCGTGATGTTGGTTCTGGGTGGTTGTTGTTGCTGTTACGGGCTGTATTTTACCTGTGGTTCTGCCCTCGTGGACAATCTCTCGTTACTGTGCTGCGGTTTGGGTAAAGAGGGAGGGTTTTTATCCTACTAAAGGATCGACGAACCTCCACAGCATTGACCACTGCAGTATCTCGCTCCTACTCTTTGTCGCGAGGTCCCCCTGAAGTTCAATGGAATCGCCCGTTGTCAGGGAGAACAAAGTCTGTAAATGAGGTCCTTTTAGCAGAGGGGTTAACTTTGTAGGGCTTAGGTTTTCCTCCGAGCGGATCGTGACAAGTGGGTGGAGTCTTGGCAGTGACGTCATCGCATAGTCTCTGGCGGAAGACTTGGGCCGTCTCGGAGTGACGTCACTGCCGCAGGCGGCAGAATAGGAGGAGGAGGAGGAGAAGGAGGAGGAAGCTCAGACGGACGTTGGAGGAGGAGGAGGAGGAGGAAGAGGAAGAGGAGAAACAAGAAGAATGGTGTCGCAGGAACTCTTCCTTTGATCAACAACAACAACAACTTGCGGGGTTTACGATGGCGTCTGTACAGCTTTCGTGGCAGATGATCGTCTGACTGGGGTCTTGGGGGGAGGGGAAGGAGTAGCATAGAAGGGCTTAGACCCAGCCTGTTATCCTCCCTCCACCCCCTTTAACCCGCAATATGGCTTAGTCTCCTTCATATCGAAGGTTTGCCATCCAGATGAATGGAGGCACCCGGAACGTCAAAGGAAAATAATTGTTTATTTTTTATTTCTTGGTCTGGGTCATTACGTTGTGGCAAAACGTTTCCTTTTTATCTAGAATGTTACGAGACACAAGGGTAAACGGATACGATAAAACTGTCATAACTACAGAATCCCATAGGTATGTGAATAGGAAAAGATTGTGATTGGAAAAAGGTGACATTATTTGTACGGAGGCAAAATTTCTTCTTTATGAATTTTACAAAATAGTTGGTTGTTGAAAAAAGATATTTCAAATTCTTTCCGCACTTGATACTGATTTAACAATAATAGCAATATGAAACAATAAAGTAATGATAATGAAAAAAATTATACTGTGGACATATTAATTATAATTTTTATCAGTAGCATTAGTATGTGTCTGCGTGTTTGTATTTGTGTGTGTTTGCGTGTGTGTGTGTGTGTGTGTGTTTGCGTGTGTGTGTGTGTGTGTGTATGAGAGAGAGAGAGAGAGAGAGAGATAGATAGTACAGTTAAGCAATCACCGTATCGAAAATAGCCGACTCACGGGGAGGGGGGCTGGGAAAGCAGCCCCGCATGGAAAGAATGGGCGTGGATGGGCTATCAGGTAATCAGGATTACAGAAATCCCCAGACAGGACGTTCCTCAACAGCGTCCACAAATCAGATACACTAATGACTAGGGTTAGCTACGCTTACTTTGATAGGACGGCTTGCAGTGCACCTTTCCGAGAACAGCTTCGACGATAGGGTCACATGAAGAGAGAGAGATTCTGCATCTGATGCGACTGAAATCACCATATTTTCCTTGAGGCTGTGCCACACTGGGACATATTGGCATGGGAGGAGGGGCCACTGCCAGTGTGGCAGTGCCAGGTGGGGCGAGTTATTGCATCACCACATCAAAACGTGTTGGGAAATCATGCACAAGCACACACACACACGTTCGCACGCACACAGGCACGCACACACGCATGTAGACAGGCACACACCCGTACAGTACAGACATCGCACACACGTACACAGACATACTGACATCAACGGGGGCCAAGAGGGGACAGTATTAGACCTTCCACTGTTAAGGGGGTTCCTTTCATATGAATAAAATCGCCTGGCGGTAGCTGTCATATGTGCTTAACTTACAGAACGCTAGGGAAGGGTTTAAATGTCCTCGCTAAGGAAGGAGATTATCCCGTATTTAAGTAAAATCACCTGTCGACAGCTGGAATAAGTACTAAAGCCGTAAAACAAAAGGTTTAAAAGTTATATATATATATGTATATATATATATATGTATATATATATAATATATATATGTATATATATATATATATATGTATATATATATATATGTATATATATATAATATATATATGTATATATATATATATATGTCTATATATATGTCTATATATATATATATATATATATATATATATATATATATATACACACACACATATAATCAATTGTATTTTATCTATCTCCCCATCTCGCCTTCGATGTCGTAGTCATGCACCTAGGCTTTCAAAATATCGGTGTCGCCAAATGCAAACAGCAGACGCCAAATGCAAAGGAACCGTCGCCAAACCCAATCCTCCTCGGTGATCCTGTGAAAACAGTCAATGGCCAGTTCTCTGCCCTCTGTCGAAGCAAAGTCGAGCCTGGTTCGTGTTGATCCCAGGATGAAATGAACAGGATTCAAATTGACCTTGGGGTCAAGTTGAATCGGATTCGAATCTATTTTTGGGTCATTTTGAACTGGGTCGACCTTGGGGTCATCTTAAACTGGATTCGAGTCGATCTTGGGTCATTGTGAACCGGGTCTTTGGAGGTCGAGTCCCGTTAAGTCGACCCGACCCGGGGTCAATTTGGTCGAAGCCATTGTTGACAAGCAGTGACGATGGATCACCAAGGCGTTGTGACAATCATTGCCCTGAGTGCAAGACGTCATACGACGTGACAAATTCATTTGATGTGACGTGACAGATTTTCCTTACGACACATTTCCCTTCAGACGCCTCTAAGTCACTTCTGGCCCATATTATTTTATTTATTTATTTATTCATTTATATATCTATTTATTGAAAATGGGTTACAGACCCATATTGAATGGATTGACTCAGTATCGTTTAAATCCTTAAACCAAGTGCCAGACTTGTATATTGCTCAAGCAAGCGCCAGATGACACTCAGCTGAGGTACAAGTGACTGTGTCTGAAAGTACACCAAAGATGGTCTGGCGTGTCAGGAGATGACTATCACGAGAGTGTCTTGTGAGGTTGGCGGAGGCAGAATTGTCTGGGCCAATTGGCATAAGAGAGAGATTTCATGCAAGGGCGATAGAAAAATAACCCAAGTGGTATTACGTGACGAGGCAAGTTTGTGAAGTGACTGTGACACAGGCTGTGGGGGTTGCGGTCTTGGTCATTGCTGCGGAGTACCACAGCCAAGCGATGTGGCAACACTGTAAGGTGTGGCTGTCGTGGCGCTCCGTGGGGACACGGCAATAGCCCGGCGACATGACAATGTTGTCCACACGAAGGGATCTTCCTGAATAACACTATAGTATGGCTTGTGTCGGGTACACGGTGGAGTTCATTTAGGAGCGGGGTGGACGGTGGTATTGAATAATGAAACGACTTGTGTGTCGTGTGTCAGAGGGTGGTGACACGCGTGAGGCGACGCTGGTGCCGCGGCCAAAGTATCTTCTGACCTCGTGGGGGCGAACTCCAGTGGCGTATCGATCACCTCCCTTCAACACCAGCAGCAGCAGCGACCTCCACCAGAAGCAGGAACTTCCTCCAAGTGTAGTCGGTTCGCCGCGTCGTGATTCCTTCTCTTTGTTTTCGATTACCCCCGTCCTTTTTCTACTTCTTTCCCTCTTTTCGAATTTGTCCATCCTTTTTTGAGGTTGTTTTCCTTATTTCCGGGATTTTCATTTTGCCTGGCGAGGTTTTCCCTCCTTTCCCTCCTTTTCCAAAGTTTTCTATCTTTTTTTTTTTTTCCTTTTTCAGAAAAGTCTTTTTTTCCCTTTTCAGGCTTTCTTTTTATTTTCCAAAATTTTTGTTCTTTTCAAGGCTTTCCTCATACGGTCTCCCTTTTCGATTTTTCCTCCTTTTTCAAGGTGTTCCTACTTTGACGTTTTCCTTCCCTTTGTCAAAATTTTATTTTCTTTCTTATCTTGTGTTTTTTCTATTCCATTTCTTTTTCTCTTTCCTCGAGGGTATCTCTCCTCCTTTGAGTTTTTCCTCCTTTTCTAGGTGAACTTGAATGAACCAATCTGGGAAAGAGAAGGTTTTGGTGGCGGTCTTCAGGAAGTCCGGGGGGGGGGGGATCATAATAGTAATCCATTTGTTTACATTCAGATTCGAATTTTTTGAGTTGAAACAAATAGTTGGTCATCTGCGTCGACTTGGCTGCTCCACACTAACTTAGCGGTCTTTTATCGCATTTTGAAAACCATTTTCAATAACAGATCTTTTCGTGAAATGGATAAATTATCGTAAAGTTAAATGGGTTCGGTTAAATAACATCGTTACAAGGAGTCGGAGGGCCTGAGCTA
>NC_134811.1:47632450-47652450 GCF_046742065.1 Oratosquilla oratoria | reverse complement strand
GACGTGTGGAGTAGTTTGGAGGGCATGTGGAGGGAAAAGAGATCAGGAGTGGATAAGAAAGACTATGATCGATAGATTGCTTGAGTAGTTTTGTGGAGGAAGGAAAAGGGGAGGAAGGGAGGGAGGGGAAAGGGGATTATGTGAGGAAGGGAAGGAGAAGAGAGGGAAGAGTCGTAAGAGGAGAGGCGATGATACAAAAAGAGCAAGATTGGTTTTAGGGAGAAAAATAATGGCATTATGAAAAGGAACGAAAGAACAGGGTGCTGGGAGGAGAGAAGACAAGGGGCTTGAAGGAAATGAAGAGAAGGGAAGGGCTAAGCCCTGCGAGAGAAACAGAAGGCGAGGAGGGAAAAAAGAGGGGAGGGAGGAAGGAGGAGGAGAAAGAGGGAAGGGAAAGAGGTGCGTAGCCTGCTCTCTGGACTTCAGTGTCTGTCGTTTGAAGTCGTCGCATAGGCTATACTACCTTTATATTCTCTCTCTCTCTCTCTCTGTCTCTCTCTCTCTCTCTCTCTCTCTCTTTCTCTCTCTCTCTCTCTTTTCTCTGTATTGTGTGCGCGTGCGTGCGTGAGCACCTGCAGTAGGAGGGGTACCAGGTCAGAGGTGCCATGATTTGCCTGTATGTGTCGTTGTGTGCCTATATATGTGTGTGTGTGTGTGTGTGTGTGTGTGTGTGTGTGTGTGTGTGTGTGTGTGTGTGTGTGTGTGTGTGTGTGTGTGCAGGCATCTGTAGGATGGGGGTGTCAGGTCAAAGGTGCCACGGTGTGCGCCTGCAGCAGGGTTGGCAGCCAGGTCAGCAAGGGTGCCCTACCCAACCCTGCGAGTGTGGCTGGAAGGTCAGGGGTCAAGGTGAGGAGACCCGAGCCAACCCGAGCCGAGTCGATCCGATCCGAGCAAGGCCGAGTGACGACGCGTGACGTCACGGACGAGAGCGTCCCGACTGTCTGTCTGTCTGTTTGTGTGTTTTTGCAAGAGCCGTTTCTCTCTGTAAACACTTGCACGGACGGGTGGGGTGGACGGACGTTTAAAGCTCAGGATTCCGAAGGACAGAATGGAGGGAGGGAGGGAGGAAGAGAGCATGGGATGGAAATGTAATCACTAGAAGGGTTGGGCAGGAATTTATTCGTCCGTGTAATTGTAGTTATCATTCCCCGCCCTTGCTCTGCACCTTGAACCATCAACGCGGGTCCGAATTCCGGCCACAGCCCAGAGGTGAGGAGGGGCATCATTCACTCTGAGCAAATATGTATGTGTGTATGTATATATATATATAATATATAATATATATATATATATATATATATATATATATATATATATATATATATATATATATATGGTGATGCGCCGCGCCGTCCTGTTGGCCCTGGACAAGGCAGCACGAGACATAAAACTTAATCAATCGTCTATCATTTGTTGTAGAGTCACGTTCCTTCAGCCTGTACTGAGGAACTGTTTCTCAGCGACTTTGACTTTATGTAATTCATTGTGGTTGGCAACAGTCGATTTAAATCAGGTAAGGGCCTCCTGCCCCACCGAACCCCACACATTTCGAAAAAGGGAAATTGGGATTCGGAAATTGCCTTCCATCCGTGATCAGATGGGATCTTGTGCCGATTGTGATAGGGACGGGGGAGGTAGGAGGGCAAAGGGGGAGCTGTAGTAGGGGCGAAGGAGGTTCATAGAGTGAGGAAAGGGATCAAGAAAGATAAGGGAAGCGGAGTAGGGATGAAGGGTCGCTTTGGGATGGAGAGGAAGGTTAAGGGATGGTCGCTGTGTAATGAGGGTTGGTCACCACGTGGTGATAGTGGTAGATCTGGTGATAATGGTGGAGTTGGTGGTGGAGAATATGGTGGTGATGGCTATGATTTTGTCAGTAGAGGAAACTGTGAGGGTTAGGTATGGTGATGATGGTGATTATCCTGATGGAGTGTGTGGGGGTGGGGGGGGTGATGACAGTGATCGAGGGTCTGCCACAGAAGCGACCACTGGGGGCATCTGACGGGGAGGGATTAAGGCTCTGGCCATCTGGACCCGTGATGGAGTCATACGCCTGTTCCTCGTTATGGGACGAACGTCACCCTTATGACGTCATCCTCATGACGTCACTCTTATGACGGTCGGCTGCTCGATGAGTGATGGGTGGAATGGACATAATGCCCAAACTACCATAACGATTTTTATTCAGCCTAATGGAGTCTCGACCGCCCGTGCCACCGTTCAGCGGCATTTGGAATAGGGATGTAACATACCAGCATTGTTTAGAAACTTAACGGCTTCCACACCGCGCGGCACCTCTCCTTCTGTCTTGGCTGCCGCCAGGTGATTTCATTCATCTCCATGGCAACCCCAACCTTCCCGAGGGGGGGGAGGGCGAGGGGGGGCATACACGCTCCCCGGCCGCTCAGCACCATTGATTGGGGAGAAACTTTTGCCTCCGTGTGTGTGGGTGTGGGTGTGTGTGTGTGTGGGTGTGAGTGTGTGGGTGGGTGGGTGTGGGTGGCAGGGGGAAGGGAGAGAGAGGCTCCAGCTCGACTGAGATGGCTCAGTCAGTGGTCTGGAGGGATGCAGAGGTAGAGAGAGATGCAGGGGGATGGGAAAGAGAGAGTGGAGGGAGGGAGAAGGAGAGTGTGGAGGGAAGGAGAAGGATAGAGGGAAAAAGAGGAAGAGAGGTAGAGACGGAAGAGAGACGGAGAGGGAGAGATGGAAGAGGAGGGAGAGATAGAGAGAGACATAGATAGATAGAGAGAGAGAGAGAGAGAGAGAGAGAGAGAGGAAGGAGGGGAAGTGAGAGGAGAAGGAGCAACTAGCTGAAGCCATCTGGGTGAAGCAGCATTCGGGCGAGAGACGGCTGCTGCTGCATGGGACTTCAAGTGGAGCAAGATTCCCAATGCATTTGCATACATGGTATATATTTGTGTGTGTGTTTACCTAATTGTAGTGTACAGGAAGGGGCAATGCTAGTTATACCGAGATATGTATATATGCGTGTGTGTGTGTGCGTGTGTGTGTGTGTATGCGTGTGTTTATGTGTGCGTGAATGTGTGTGTATGTATGCGTGCGGGTGTGTGTGTGCTTTGTGTGCGTGAGTGTGCTTTGTGTGCGTGTGTGTGTGTGTGTGTGTGTGTATGTATGTGTGTATGTGAATGTGTGTGTGCGTGCGTGCTCGTATTTTCTTCTATGTACGTAAATTTTCCCCCATGAAGAGGGCCACTATCACCTGCGTGTCCATCCAGGCTATAATGAATAATCAAATAAATAATTAAATAAATGATAGATGAAATCTCCCTTCGATTTATAGTGGAACAGGTGGTAGAGTAGGTTTTGGAAAAACATAAATTGGGATACGAAGTTATGAAATAGGTGATGTTTTTTAATATATATATATATATATATATATATATATATATATATATATATATATATATACATACATACATACATACATACATACAGAAATTATCTTTTCATAAAAAAAATCTGACTCTGGACAGATGAATTGTTCGGTTTTGGTAGACTGATCCAATAGCAATACTGCGCAGACCAGTTTGCATCCTCGATAAAAGGCGCAGGTGAAGAAAGTGAGGAATCTATACCAGAAAGTCCTTAGTAGCTGCGGCCGAAACCGTCACCTTTGCCCAATTATGCGCTCTGAGAAGTGTTGGACCAGGTAACAGTCACTGCTAGGAATCGGAGGGAAGTTTGGGATTCGAACCCATAACCAGCCGAATGCGAGACCGGTACGTTTCCGATGACCCTATCAGCGCACGATGGAGGACGAGAAGACTGCAGGAGTGCGATCCGCATTCGTGAGTATTCGGGGCGCATTGATTGGGCGATTCCTTTGCGTCCCAGATTCAGCGAGATTGTTGAATAGGGCATCCATCCTGGTCCAGGATAAAAAAAAAGGTCACAAAAATCACACAAGGGAAAGCCTTGGCCTAAACAAAACCTAATCTACCCTTAACCTAACCTATCTCAAACAAAACCGAACATAAATTGCTTTAATTTAAACCAGTATAGCCTATCATAGCCTAACTTGGTTAAGCTAGCTCAGCCTGGCCTTGCCTTGCCTAGCCTTGCCTAGCCTAGCCTAGCCTAGCCTAGCCTAGCCTAATCTAACCTAGCTTAGCCTGCCCTAGCCTACCTAGCTTAGCCTAGCCTAAACTATCCTTCGTGCAGAGATAAAGATACATAGATGGAGAGAGAGAGAGAGAAAGACCTGGAATAATGGTGACAGTTGAGAGGCGGCAACCAATTCAGGGAATTTGAGTGGAGAAGGGTGACTATGGCGAACCAAGGTACTTTGGCAGAGTTCGAAATTAACGGTAGCCTGCTAACCAATGGCTAGCCAAAATCACGGCGGAATAGCCAAAAAATGGGCGAAATCTAAAGTTACTAGTCCGTGTGGCTAACCAAAATATTGCTTTAGTGTCCCACGAAACATTATGAATTTTGTGAAATAGTCGTTACTCTCTCGTATTTTCCAGTTTTCCGTATGAAAATATGAAGTTTATGCCTCCAAAAATATGCTCAGATGAAATCGATTCGAACGTGAATTATGCCTGACTCTTACCTCCATCGAATATGCAACGAGCAGAGCACGCTGCAGACCCGGGATCCAGAGCAGACCACTGTTCAGTTCGTAGCGATTAGGTATCACTATATTAGTGAATGAAATCGTCCGTGAGAAAAGGAGAAGAAATATTAAATATCTTTGGACTTGAATATTGCATTTGCCGCCCGTCACAACATCAAATAAAAATAACCAATATTTCAACATTTGGTAAAATTTATACAATCATTTTACATTCACATGCTTTCTCTTTACAAGGGCTATCATTATTGTGGCAACACTCTTATTTTACATATATAGATTATATTTATGGACGCATACAATGCTTTGTTTAACCATAGTAATTTTTGTCACAAAAATGCCATGCGCGTTAAGGGGAAACTATAATAGTGGAGTATTGCCACAAGTTGCAGCTGCAAGTAGCCGAATATCTTGCTGTTTAGTAACGTTTTAACGCATGCATGCAAGCAGCAGGCGAGTGCGAGCTACTCTGCGTGTATGATAAGATGTGACGTACGTAACATAATCAGCATGATTATGTGTACAATGGTTGTGTGTACGTACATACATGTACGTGTGTATTACCATCGTAGACGTCGCCTAGTATGTAACACTGTGGTCACCATATAGACCTACAGCATGGGATTACACTTAGGAGGTGTACATTGCAACTTATGCTTCCAGGCCGCCCCGTGGGCACGTCGTTCGTTGATTCATTATTACGAAGGAGATGGGCGGTAGGCATTTGCACGTGCATGGTGAGCAAATAAACAAAACAATAGACAAAATATTATAATGACTAATTTTGGAATACTAGTAGATGCCTGGCCCGGACTGAAGTGGTTGCTTGGAAGCAAGAAAAAAAAAAAAAAAAAAAAAAACGATTTGAATTTCACTGATTGTGATCGTGTTTATGTGATTCCCGTGGTCATGCGTACAGTACAAGCAAACGAAAGACCTCTTTATTTTGAAATAAGATATTTGATTTTAGACCCCAAGTGCATGTCTGGCTCACAAGACTATTTAACATGGCCTGCCACAATAGCCACAATACATATGTGATGATGATAATAATGATGATGATTTATGATTGGTGGTGTTGATGATGATGATGATGATGATAATAATGATGTTTATGATAATATAAAGGTAAAAGGAAACATGATGTAATGAGATTAAGAAACAAGGCAGACTAGTAAAAAAATTTGGTGGGCTAGCCAGAATTCTTGTGGATTAGTCAAAATTAAATCTAATTAGTCCGCCTGGCTGGTTGAAAAAAAAAAAAAAGTTAAGCGCGACCCCTGTTGAGGGAATTGGGGCTTAGAGGATGGGGGACCTCATCAGTTTTAGTCTGCTGGAGGAAGAGGAGAGGAGTTAACGGAGATTGATAGTGCTAAACCTAGTTAGTGTGGCACATCACATATTCGCAGTTTAAACACTGGAGGGAGTGGAGGGGCGGAGGGGGGGTGGCCTGTCACCTCCAAAGTAGCCTGGGATTCCGCTGGGCATAAATAACCAGATCCCCATCCAGCCCTGGGATGTACAGGAAACGTGGGATAAACACCCCCGCCAAGTTTTGGGCCCATATATAAGCTAGGGCATTGTGGCCACGGCGTGGGCTGCGAGGAAAGGGGCGAAGGATGAAATGTACTTCGAGTACAGTAGTACATACTTCTCTCTCCTTCTCAGTAACACTCGCCTTCCCCTCCTCCACCCTCGCCCCACTCCTCTCCCTCCTCCTCTTTCTTCTCCTCAATCTCCTTTACCTCCTTCTCCTTTACCTCCTCTTCTATCTTCTACTTCTCCCTCCTCCTATTCCTCCTACTCCTCCTCCTCCCCCTCTCCTCTTATTCCTCCTACACGTACTCCGCCTTCTTCTCCTCCTTCATTTCCACCTACACCTCCTCATCCTCCTTCTCTTTTACCTCCTACTTCCCCTCCTCCGCTTCCTTCCCTCCTCTTCCTTCCCTCCTCCTCTTCCTTCCCTCCCCTCTTCCTTCCTTCCTCTCATCCTTCCTTCCTCCTCCTCCTTCTCTCCTCCTCTTCCTTCCCTCCTCCTCTGCCTTCCCTCCTCCTCTTCCTTCCCTCCTCCTCTCCCTTCCCTCTTACTCTTCCTTCCCTCCTCTTCTTCTTCCTCCTCCTCCCACTTCTCTTCCCTTCCTCCTCACACACTTGTCACTTGCTCCACATGATAGTATAATTCTTCTTTGTAACCTCTTTGCCCGATGAACCCCCGTGCCCCCCCTCCCCCCTCCCCCCCGAACACTTTTTCTCCATAGTTCCTCCTCCCATCCTCTTTGCCCTCCATCCTCGACATGAGCGTCACATTCTCCCCTTTCCTTCCCTCCCTATCCCCGCGCCCCATTACCTCTCTTTCCCCTGTTCTCCCCTCGTTTCTTCCCCTCACCCCCTCAGTGAAATGACCCTGCCCCCCCTTTTCCCCCTCTCTCCCACCTTCGTGGTGGCGGCTTATGTGCCTCCGCACAATATAATCTAGCGGGATGAGACGACGAGAGGGGGTGATACCCCCACCCCCCATCTGAGGGGCGGTTGACGCGCGAAATGCGACGATATTTTCCTTCCTTGATCCAGTATCTTCCCGGGATTTCTCTCCTTTTGTTTTTTTGTTTATTCTGTTGAGATGTAGCCGGTGATGGACAGGAGGGAAGAGGAGAGAGGAGGGGAGGAGGAACACGGGGGGTACGGTGACCAACTATTTCGATTTTCTTTCATTTTTTCCATCTATACACTAATAGAGACATTTGTTATGAATGAGGTCCGTAGAGTATATGATGGTAGTGAAAGAGGGGTTTAATTACCTTAAACACTCGCCTAGAAAGAGAGAGATAGAGTGTACTTCATACATATCTTTTCCCACAGGCAAAGTCACATGTTCAACACTGCTAGACAGAAATACTGTGAGTGTTTGTCTTAATCTTGTCACAACATATGACAACGGTGTTGCATCATGGTTTTTATGGTGGTACTATTTTTTTTCTCCATCTCTGGCAGACCTTCATCATATCACTACATGTAACAATTAAGTTTTTTGTGTTTTAATGTTTATGATACTATTTGTGGTACAATACTCATATCCTCTTCCTTCGGGTAGAGAGAAATAGAGAGAGGGAGAGAGAGAGAGAGAGAAAGTGAAAGAGAATGTACTATGGATGGCTTACCCGATAGATGTGACTGTATGTCCAGAATGTACTCGTACAATACATATCTTCACCATATGACATCGTATAGCAGTAACCTTCGTGTCACAGTTTTATGATGATTGTGTCCTTGTTTATGATGATGGTTAATGATGTTCTTCCTCCTGTCCCTCCTTCAGACTGATGGCAGCGCGAGTTTCTTGCGAGCGGCCCGGGCGGGCAACCTTGAGAAGGTGCTTGAGTTCCTCAAGACAAACACCGATATCAACACCTGCAATGCCGTAAGTACATCATGAGGTTGTTTTCTGTGTGGAAGACGCGTGCAGGTTGCCCAGAGGCACCTGTGGGTTGGTTACCTGCTGCTGCTGCCAGGTTTCCTGTACTCGGGGCGGGGGGAGTCGGGGAAGGCGCGAGAGACGACTGCCTGTTTACGCCTTCTGTCTTGTTTATATGGTTACCTCCGACAAAGAGGCTGTTCTCGGTTGTGTTTGTTTGTTAGCAATATTACACAAATAGTTATAAACGGATTTTTTTATTAGTTAACTAATTAGTTGATCTATTTTTTCCAAATTTTCAATGACAAGTTATGACCCAGTTTTTTTTTTTAGTTGACAATCGCGTCTGCCTTGGCGGAGGGTTACGCTGTACAAGTACTTGTGGTATTTTGTATATGTTTTACATTAGAGGGCTAGTCTTATTGCGGACGTCGTGAGATTTTATTCAGCGGTCGGACAGACTCGGGATAAACGAAATCGCGGCCGGTCGAAATCCTTAATGTGTCAGGATTTCCTTGAACGACAAGCGCGTGCTTGTTCAGAAGGATAGAGGAGGCGCTGGTAAACTACAGTCCATAATGCCAATCCCTTGGAAGAATAAGATTGCTAACGGTCTCATCAGATCGCCAGGATTTGTAGATTCTATTCATGTTGCCGCCAAACGATTAATTTTAAACAGAAAGGGGCGGGAGGTACCCCCAAACTGACGATGGTCCAGATAATACAAGAACAGTGCTCTGTTCTCCTGGTTCCTTCGAAGTGAGCGACATTTTCGTGACAGAAACTCTCTCTCGCCCCTGTTACTCCAAATTTCGGTGTGGGGGTGTGGGGTATAAAAGAAATAGATAAAAAATCGAGATCGGGTGCCTTCTACCGTAGTTATTATTAAGTCGTCTTCGCCTCAGTCGCGTTGTTTTGAATTGACGTCGTTTCTCACTAGCGTCGTCGTCGTCTTTCCGTTTCCAAAACTCCAAAGGCTTGCCCAAGCCCAGACCGCGTTCCAGCCGGGGCGGAGAGAGTTTCATGATGTCTACATATATATTTCAGGCGCTGCATGTCTAAAGAGCATTACCTGCTGTGAATGGCAAGGTGAAGGTTGACGAGTTAAACACCATACGAGGATGGAGCCTTTATTTGTACGACGTTTCGCTTATTACAGCTTTTCAAGGTGAAGGTTGTATGTCGGTGTGCTTGTCGCACGCTCACACACACACACACACACACACACACACACACACACACACACACACACACACACACACACACACACACACACACACACACGCGCGCGCGCGCGCGCTCACACACACACACACACACACACACACACACACACACACACACACACACACACACACACACACACACACACACACGCTCACACACACGCGCTCATACACGCACGCGCGCGCGCGTACACACACGAGATGGCGGATGAAAGGAAGCGAACGGATCGATGGTTGGCAGGCACATGGGCCGAGTAAGTGAGACAGCGAAGCAGCTTTATAGGCAGTGACTTGTCGTCTATTGCGGATCGGAAGAATCTGCAACCGATGCTCTCAAGAGTCTTTGTCATAGGGTTATCTGGGGTATCGGTTGTGTGGCGTTTAGTGCTCTCCCTTTGATTCTGAAGGTCGTAGGTTCTAATCCTTCGTAGTGGGATTGGGGGGTTGGGGGAGGGGTGAATCCTACGCCCACAAGGAAGGGATTGGCTCCCATGTCTTGTCCAGAATCGCTTTCCGTGTTTGGCTCTGCACCTTTGCTATACTGAATGTCAGTGCCACGAAGACGAATAAAACAGCCAGAGAGAAATGATAAGTGCCATCCGTTACGGAAGGGGTTCTTCGAGATAGACCATAACCCCTCTTCAGGGGTAGTGGAGCACCCACACCCTCCACTAAAATCTAGTGACACTGAGGACAACGCAGGGGATAACATAATTTGTGTGTGAGAGGGGTGCATTATGTAATTGTAATAAACAATAATAAAATTACCCTTACATCAAACGTGTGTGTGTGTTCGCGCGTACGTACACTCATATATGTATATGTACTTATGATGTTTCATGGCTTAGGGAGATGGGTACAACGTGATTCATGCACAAGGAAGCACTACTTAGCCGCAGAGAGGGGAGAAGGAGAGTATTGATGTCCCTTCAGGTGGGCAGACTTTCCGATGTCACCTGAAGCGTCTCTGATCCCCAAGGGGGCGTATCCGGGGGGAGGGGGTCAAAAGGGGAAATCTTTACCATAGCCTTAGTGTTTGTAATGATAATGACAATGTAGGCTTAAGAAGGCTGTTACAGTTTTAAGGAAATTTCATCGATCTTGGGGTTGTACCCCCTCCCAATGTATTCCCCTTTGGGGGTGGGAGTTATGTCACTGACTGTGAGGAGATTCTCTGGGTTTTGCTCTGGAGTGCTGAAGGTGGAGGGGGGCAACTCGCTTGACTGCAGACGCCGCGCCGCCGCGCTAACAGAAGGCAGGGAAGAAAGTGGGGAGGGAGGGGAAGAATGAAGAGAGAGAGGGTGAGGAAGGGATGGAGGGAAGGAGAGGGTGAGTAAGGAAGGAAGACAAGGAGTCAAGGAGGGAGTAAGGGAGCCAGGGAAGGACGCAGTGAGGAAGGAGAGAGCCAGGGAAGGAGTCAAGGAGTAGGGAGTGAGGCAGAGGAGGCAAGGAGTATGGGAGAGAGCCATGGAGGGAGGGAGGGAGGGAGAGAGGGAGGGAGGATGATGATTCAGCCTGGATTTGTGTTTACGAGGGAAGGCATAATCATTTACGGGGTGAGGCGATTTGAGGGGAGGATGGGGCACATTGAGCCGTAGATGAAGGATGGCAGTAAGGGTTATGATAAAAACAGTACATATGATATGGGGGTTCTGCTAATGATGGTAGTTGTAATGATATAGGTAATGTATAGTAATTGAGGAAGTAATTACTGTCGTTGTTGGTAATCATTTAATGCTACTGTGCTGTTCCACCACCACTGCCAGCACCACTGCTACAGCCGCCACAACTACCACCACTTCCAACATCACCACCATTACGGTTGGAACGATCCACAGTCAAACGTCCACCCCCCTTCTCTCTCTCTCTCTCTCTCTCTCTCTCTCTCTCTCTCTCTCTCTCTCTCTCTCTCTCTCTCTCTCTCTCTCTCTCTCTCTCTCTCTCTCTCTCTCTCTCTCTCTCTCTCTCTCTCTCTCTCTCTCTCTCTCTCTCTCTCTCTCTCTCTCTCTCTCTCTCTCTCTCTCTCTCTCTCTCTCTCTCTCTCTCTCTCTCTCTCTCTCTCTCTCTCTCTCTCTCTCTTATCCTTTCCCTCTCCCTTTCTCTCTCGTTCCCTTTCACTTCCCCCTCTTCTTTCTTTGTCTTCCTCGCTTCCCCTCCCTCTCACTCTCCTCACACCTCTCTCCTCCTCTTTCCTATCCCCTCTCCACCCTCCCTCCATCTCACTCTAGTCCATGCCTACTTTCCCTTGACTCCTCGGGGGACCCTATTGTTTTCCGACCTTTCTTCCCAACATTTCTCTTAGTCTTTCTGTCGTAATTCTGCCATACACGTTCCTCGGGATGCTCATTAAGATGACACGTTCCCTCGTTCCAGAGGTCTCCCTTCCTCTCTCTCTCCCGCTTGGTCTCCCTTCCATTTCCTTTTCCCTGCGGGCGGCGACGCTGCAGGAGACCTCCACTTATATGACACTCTACTCTTCTCCAGCGTTTGAACCTCTTCCTTGTGCGGTGCGTTTATATATATATATATATATATATATATATATATATATATATATATATATATATATATATATATATATATATATATATATACACATATGTGCTTATACAATGATATGCGTAAACAATGACACATGCAGCTATGCCTGAAAAGACGCAAACTTCTCTTAAGAACCTTGAGATCTCCTTCCCGCTTCTCTCTAACATCACGCTACAGTGGACCTTCAGGAGACCATTTGGTCTGGAAAGGGGGTGAATCAAAAATATGCAAAACAGAAATAAGGGGAATGAGTTGGCGAGGTAGAAATGTGAGAATTCTTCGTAGCCGTCGCCGCCCCTGGTCGATCGTTTGGTTGAAAGTTCTGAGTTTCGTCAGAGTGACAGTGGCACTTGCGAAGGCAGTGTAGTGGCACCCTTGAGTTTGTCCTCCGTCTTGTAGTATTGTGGATGTTTAAATTAAAGGACCATGTCTGCCCGCACGTGCGTTCACTTACATTATGCATATATGTAGGTACAGTATATACGAACCCACATTTACACGCAGAATCCTCCTTACACACACACACACACACGCACACGCACACACAAACACAAACACAAACACACGCACACGCACACACAAACACACGCACACACAAACACATACATACACACATGCATATACACACACGCAAAGGCATACTCACTCAAATACACACACACACACACACACACACACACGCACGCACGCACAAACACACACGTACATATACGCTCACACACACACACACAAACACACACACACGCACAAACACACGTACACACACACATATGTATATACATATATATATATATATATATATATATATATAATATATATATATATATATATATATATATATATATATATATATATATATATACATGATTGGAGAGTTCAGACAGGATAATGAAACTCTTGGTTAAAATTGATTATTATTTACAATAGTAAAATAGACACAAACAACATAAATGGGTATAGAAAAATAGTAATATACATCAAACATCCACATGTAAATAGATGTTTCATAAATTATGAACGAGTACAAAATCAGTTATCAGGTAGAGTATCTAGTTGTGCGTTTGTATGCAGCACATAAAAACAAGTGGGCGAAAGTCTTGATTATTGTGTTGACGAGTCTTCATTCTGGTTGTTAGAAGTTGCACCAACGGAAAGTCGTCTTGTCCGATCTTCAAGTCTCGGCAACAAATAAATGTTTGAGGAGAGACTGATGTACGATAACTTTTGGTAGGGAAATCTTCTGGTAGTGTGCAAACGCATCGGAAATTTGTTGGTGTTTCGTAGTGGAGAAATAACAGAGAAAGAGAGTGTGTGGAGTCGTATTTAGCTCTAGTCTAGCAGCATTCTGGAAGATATCCGAAACAATTCGGAAAACCGAAGGCTTGCACTTCGTGTTGAGATTGTCAATTCACGGTTTCGGTACTTGTAGATTGCGTAGTGCAATCGTAGAGGTCCAAAGGACTTGTCTAGTTGAGTTGTTGTAATCGACGAATGTAGAAAAAAATCTACGTAGATTCAGATGAAATGTGGGCGTCTGCTTCTCTTATTGTCTTCTCTCTCTGCTCTCAGTATTTCTGTTCTCTCTGTTAGGGTTTCCGGTCTGCTTCTCTGTAGTGGCTCTCTGTCCAGCCTTATATAGTCCGGGAATTGGTGATTGCGTTTCCTGGATGTCGACTTATACATAAAATAGGTAGTTTCATACACTTCTAACCAATGGGAAAGAATAACATGTTTTCACGCCAAATTATGTAACGTTTACAGAGCTTGGCGTCATCTGACAGAACGTATTCATAGCGCGCCCCAACAGACGGGCAGTGGTTTACCTTATAACATACACAGTATGAAATATAAAAAATCTTTCTACAAGTGACAGTAACACCTCATATTCAAGCAAGGCATGCTTTGAAAAATACAAACAGGAGATTTTATTCACGTAAGGTCGTGACACAGCTCAACCACAGGATTCTATTCACGCTGACGTGATATATATATATATATATATATATATATATATATATATATATATATATATATATATATATCACTCCGCTGGATTTTGAACCTCATATAGATTCTGGTCCACCAACAGTAAGCCTTTCCATGCCCTTCGGTCCTGTGCTGCTTCCATCCAGGTTGCTTTATTCCTCTTCTGTCCATATATATATATATATATATATATATATATATATATATATATATATATATATAATATGCAAAAAAACCACAGGAGAAAGGAAACTTGTAGACAGTAAGTACTTTCGTATATTACATCTTCAGACTAAATGACAGATATACAGAGTAGGGTTTAAATATAAGTATCAGGTGGCAACCATAGGGGGGAAGGGGGGAGACAATACAATGTGAGGAGGGGGGATGACCTTACCCCTATCGACCTGACCAACACATAAGGGTCAATCTGGCGGAAAGATCTCGGTGACCATTTGGGTTATCAATTTATCACATTTAGTCTGAAGATGTAATATACGAAAGTACTTACTGTCTACAAGTTTCCTTTTTCCTGTGGTTATTTTGCATTTTTGTATCACGGTGATGTGATTGCTTGCATATATATATGTGTGTGTGTGTGTGTGTGTGTATAGAATACGAGTGGGATTCATGTTGAAGGGAGAAACGTAAATGCCAGACTCAAAGTGGGAAGTTTATTGCCCAGTGTTTCTGTCCTAGTCCTAGGACCGTCGTTAGAGGTGTGATGGAGTACAGTGATCAAAGATTCAGTATATTGGCCGCTCCTGGAACTGGGAGAGGTAGTAAGTGGAGCCGGAGCTGCCCAGGGTCCCCCTAACCGTTATGTATCAACGATTATCAGGTACATGTGGCAGAACACAGAAAATAAATCATGACCACATTCACGTACACTTAAAAACTCAATCTTCATTTCATTGTAAGTTAAGATGTACGAGTGAACAAATGTGACCAGTTGTCCATGCAATGTTATTGAATATGAAGTGCATGCCTGAGTGTATATAAGGTTGAGTTTATAAGTGCACATGAATACGACATGGTTGGTTCACTTTGGTCATACATATATATATATATACATATATATATATATGTATATAAATATGTATATATATGTATATATAATATATATATATATATATATATATATATATATATATGGTTAAACTTAATGGCAAGATTATTATTGCAGAGTTTTTTATCTGCCTTTTCTCTTTCTCTGAGAATCTTTTTCCCTTCCACGGGAAGTTGTCTTATAATGTCACCATATGACATTATTTTGTCAGTTACTTTGGGCATGGCTTTACCAAAGTGAGAAACTGGCCAGAACGCGTTTTCACACTACTTAGTGCTTCATCAGTGGCTAGACTGTGAATATCTGATTGAATTATTGTGTTTATATATTGTTGGTGGTGGTCTGATATTACATTTTGAGGCTTCTGATTGGCTAGTGGGCTGGGCTGGGACTCCCAAGCTATTCTACTTCCTCATTGGTCGGCTGTTGTGTGACGTCATCAGTATTGTGCCTTCTTTCAGTGGGCTTAGATCTCCTTACGCTAGGGAGGGCTTCTAAATCCCTAGTTTGTATATTGAGATTGGGAGATGTTTCTTTAATAAAGAGAGCTTCGAGGATAGGTAGCCTTCTATGGTCTTGATTTGTTGCCAGCACTTCTGTGTTTTCTATTAGAGTTTCTTTATTTAAATTTCTTTTGTGAGCAGAGTGATGGTGGTTTCTGGGAGCTCCTGAAGAGAGGTGGTATGATAACCGGCGTGAGAGCTTCATTGTTGTCATGCCAATATAGTTTGAAGGTTGGGATGCACAGTTCCCAAGTTTACACGTGTACCTATATATGACGTGAGTTCTCTGAAGGTCACTTTTACTTTCTCTTATATTATTCTTTAGTAGCAGTTGAGATGTCTTTTTATTTTGATAATATATAATCAGTTGTACTTTAGAGTTTTCTTCTTTAGGTTTAATATTTCTTTTAATAATTTGTTGCATAACCCTTTCATCTTCTTTGTAGGCTGTGGAGAAGAAGGACTTATAGTAAATTTTAATCAGGTTTTTGGCGTTAATGTCCTGTGGGATTTTGTCTGGGTGGCTTTTGTCCTGTGGGATTTTGTCTGGGTGGCTTTTGTCCTGGTACCATTTGTCTAAAGTTCTTTTTGTGATTCGCTCTATATCCTTATTGGCGAATCCATTATTCATAAGGGTCTGAGAAGCTCTTTCTAACTCATTATGTACTGTTTCCCAATTATTACAGTGACTAAGAGCTCTTCTAATATAAGCGCTGATGGTAGAATCTTTGTATCTTTGGGGACATTCGCTAGTCCCATTTAGGCAATGTCCTGAATTAGATGCTTTTATGTACACAGATGTGTCATATGTGCCTTCATCTCTCTGTTTCACTAATGTGTCTAAAAAGGGAAGGGACCCATTTATGCTGTGCTCAATTGTAAAATTGATGCCAGATGTCTCTATTAATCGTTCTTTTAGATCGTCTATTTGTTGGCAATTTTCAGCTTTGACGAAAATATCGTCTATATATCTGCAGTAAATGTGAGGTTTTTGCAGATTTGCGAAAATTTCATTTTCGATGCTACCCATAAAAAAGTTAGCAAATCTGCAAAAACCTCACATTTACTGCAGATATATAGACGATATTTTCGTCAAAGCTGAAAATTGCCAACAAATAGACGATCTAAAAGAACGATTAATAGAGACATCTGGCATCAATTTTACAATTGAGCACAGCATAAATGGGTCCCTTCCCTTTTTAGACACATTAGTGAAACAGAGAGATGAAGGCACATATGACACATCTGTGTACATAAAAGCATCTAATTCAGGACATTGCCTAAATGGGACTAGCGAATGTCCCCAAAGATACAAAGATTCTACCATCAGCGCTTATATTAGAAGAGCTCTTAGTCACTGTAATAATTGGGAAACAGTACATAATGAGTTAGAAAGAGCTTCTCAGACCCTTATGAATAATGGATTCGCCAATAAGGATATAGAGCGAATCACAAAAAGAACTTTAGACAAATGGTACCAGGACAAAAGCCACCCAGACAAAATCCCACAGGACAAAAGCCACCCAGACAAAATCCCACAGGACATTAACGCCAAAAACCTGATTAAAATTTACTATAAGTCCTTCTTCTCCACAGCCTACAAAGAAGATGAAAGGGTTATGCAACAAATTATTAAAAGAAATATTAAACCTAAAGAAGAAAACTCTAAAGTACAACTGATTATATATTATCAAAATAAAAAGACATCTCAACTGCTACTAAAGAATAATATAAGAGAAAGTAAAAGTGACCTTCAGAGAACTCACGTCATATATAGGTACACGTGTAAACTTGGGAACTGTGCATCCCAACCTTCAAACTATATTGGCATGACAACAATGAAGCTCTCACGCCGGTTATCATACCACCTCTCTTCAGGAGCTCCCAGAAACCACCATCACTCTGCTCACAAAAGAAATTTAAATAAAGAAACTCTAATAGAAAACACAGAAGTGCTGGCAACAAATCAAGACCATAGAAGGCTACCTATCCTCGAAGCTCTCTTTATTAAAGAAACATCTCCCAATCTCAATATACAAACTAGGGATTTAGAAGCCCTCCCTAGCGTAAGGAGATCTAAGCCCACTGAAAGAAGGCACAATACTGATGACGTCACACAACAGCCGACCAATGAGGAAGTAGAATAGCTTGGGAGTCCCAGCCCAGCCCACTAGCCAATCAGAAGCCTCAAAATGTAATATCAGACCACCACCAACAATATATAAACACAATAATTCAATCAGATATTCACAGTCTAGCCACTGATGAAGCACTAAGTAGTGTGAAAACGCGTTCTGGCCAGTTTCTCACTTTGGTAAAGCCATGCCCAAAGTAACTGACAAAATAATGTCATATGGTGACATTATAAGACAACTTCCCGTGGAAGGGAAAAAGATTCTCAGAGAAAGAGAAAAGGCAGATAAAAAACTCTGCAATAATAATCTTGCCATTAAGTTTAACCATACATGCTTGAGAGAAAATCTCCTGCCCATATATACAATGAATATATATATATATATATATATATACGCGCTCGCGCGCGCGCGTGTGTGTGTGTGTATTTACCTAGTTGTATTTTACGGGAAGGGGATCTATGCTCGTGGTGTCCCGTCTTCATATCTCATTTTATCTAAACTATTTTTAAATTCATGTATTGTTTTTGCACACACCACTTTCTCATTTAACTTGTTCCAACTGTCTGTGTGTGTGTGTGTGTGTGTGTGTGTGTGTGTGTGTGTGTATGTATGTATGTATGTGGTAAATAAAAGAATAATGAAAAAAAGAAAAGGGGGGGTACTCATTTCCTTGAAATAAAACAACGGTAACAAGAGAGAAAGAGAGAGGAAGGAGAGGATGGGAACCTCTCTTTCTTCTTTGGGCCAAAATTGGACCCACCCGGGGCACCGCTCCTCAGACATGCGGACCATTTTGCAAACAGAGAGGGAGTGGTGGGAGAAGGAGAGGGGGGGCTTTATGTAAACAGTTAGTCACCATCTCCCACATCATTTACCTTTTCTTCGTTCTACTTCTCTTCTTCCTACTCCTCCTCCACCTCCTTTCCATTCACTTTCTCCTCCTTCTACTCCTCGACCCCCATCTCTTTCTCCTCCTCCTTTACTTCTCCTCTTCTTCCACCTCATCCACTTCCTCCTCCTTCTCCTCTTTCTCCTCCATTTCCTCCTCATTCTCCTCCTGTTTCTCCTTTTCCTCCTATTTTTTCTCCTCCGCCTCAGCTTCCTTCACCTCCTCATCTTTGTTCTCCATCTCTAGTTCCTCCTTATTCCCCTCCTCCTCCTTCTCCTCCTCTTTTTCTTCTTTCTCTGCTTCTGCCTCCTCTTTTGCCTCTACACATACTCCACCTCTTACATCTTTTTATCCTTTTTCTCCTCTCACCTCCACTTCCTCCTTTTCTCCCTCCTCCCCATCCTTGTCTTCCTCCTTTTTCGCTCTCTCCACATTTTCCAACTCCCCACTCCTCTTCCTCTCTTTTATCTACGTTTTCTCCTCCTCCTCCTCCTCCTCTTCTTCCTCTTCCTCCTTTTCTTTCCCCTCCTCTTTCTCCTATTTCCTCCACTTCCCCACCTCCTTTTCATATTCCTCCTCCTATTTCTCCTGCATCATCTCCTCCTCCTCCTCCTTGTCATCCTCAGTACATCCAATCTGTCTCACCTGTTCCTCGTCCCCAAAGCACATAATGGGGCAAAGGTGACGGCATCGGCCGCAGCTACTCGACGCTTCGTGGCGTAAGCTCCTAACTTTTGTCGCCGCGAGTGACCTTCCGCGTGCCGGATAAACGCGTCCGGAGTTGACCAGAATAAAATATGTGGAGTGCGTCGTCGCATCGGTAGCGAAGAAGAGAGTGAGTCAGTAAAGTTGCAGGTGGTGAAGTTGAACCACAGGAATGGCTGCGACGTGCCCATTGCAGAAGATATTTCAATTACAACTACACTACTACAATACTACCAATATCACTACTGCTACTACTACTAGTACTACTACTACTACTACTACTTTTTTTCTAAATATCGACCTCCATCCTTGTGGAACTGTGTGGTGAAAGGAGTCAGGATCTGTCTTTTACAGACACAGTTCATTGGCCCCGCTGTCGCTAATGACTGTTGTCGACAACCATTTTATATTTCATTTTATTTAGATTTGATTAAGCCTAATACAGAAGTTCATTTATTTAACTTTCTATTACAGTCTACTTAAAATTGAGGTTCTGCATGTATGTTGATTTAAGGGGTGGGGACCTGGTACAGAAGTTCATTTATTTAACTTTCTATTACAGTCTACTTAAAATTGAGGTTCTACATGTATGTTGATTTAAGGGGTGGGGACCTGGTACCTCTCAGACACAGGAGAGCTGATCTTAAAAGTGAAAATGATGGTCTAAATCTCACCCACGCCACAATACTGAACTTTGGTTGTTGTTATTTTCCTGCCATCACCTCTGCCAGACGAGTGTAGAATGCCTTTGTCCTTGGAACCATCCTACCTGAAATAATGAAGGTTATCGGAGTGAATGAGCCCTGGTCCTTGATTCTGTGCACGCGCCTCGTACATCCTGATCTTTTCCCTTAATTTCGGGAGTGAGAGGCTTCAACAGTTAAGTCACTCTAACAGGGGGCCATTGGATTAAATAGTCGTACGTCAAGGGAGGCCAATT
>NC_134811.1:47624950-47627450 GCF_046742065.1 Oratosquilla oratoria | reverse complement strand
CTCTATCTTGTTCAGGCGCGAATTTTTCCGCCTGCCCAACCAGACATTTTTCTGGCTCTTCCCTCACTCATTTTAGCTCCTTCGGCACTCTTCCTAGCTCTTCCCGCATTTCGGCCCCGTTCAAATTTCCTCACTTGGTCTTAATTGTTGGAGGATTAGGTTAACCAAACCAGGTTTTGCTAGGTTATGTATCGCGTTATGTCCTTGAAAATTAGTTACTACTTGCAGTTCGTGAACGGTCAGCCTATTTAAATTTTCCGCTGAGAGCCGCTGTGCTACGAACGCCTCCGCGTCAGAATTATTAGTAATTACCGACATTTCGTAGAAAATAGATAAATAAATAGAATAAAATGAAATAAATCTAGTCAAAATGGGTTTTAACACTACACGTGAATCAGTCCTGGCAAGGTCACCACTATCACTTTCCCACTTTGATTTGTATAAGAAAATAGTATTTGATTCCAGGGATACGAAGAGTGTTATGGAAACTTATTTGTTTATCTTCATTTTATTTCGCATTTTACATTGTTTTTACATACGGTACCAAAATATTCACTTGCTTAGATATTAAAACGCTCAAAACCCCCATTCCCAAAACTCTAGATGATCGAAGGAAAGTGTCAAAACGGCTACCACCAAAGTAATTAAGATATATTTTCTTAAGTTTCAAAAGGGCGAGACGGACTACTTTAGATTTCCCCATACAACCTCCTAACTGAAAAAACTCCCCAAGGGTTAAACACAAACGAAACCCTTAAAAGTAGCTTAACTACTTTACACCTAATCGTGTAGCGTGCCTGGGCCGGAAGGTGGACGGGAGGGAAAAATCCAAGAGAGATGTCTAACTTTCCTTTACATAGCCGACCACTGCCTGGAGTGCCAAGTGCGTCTAGGAAGTGTAAAGGGCACTTTCTAGACTGGTCTAGACAATTTATACCATACCTAACGTTACACACTAACCTTAAGATACCTATGAGACACAATTTGATCATCTAAGAAAATTCCGTAATACTAACACCTACGTAAATACAACACAAACATAAAAAAAGAGAAATTGGCAATATCTGCACGTACGCTTGCTAATATACAACCCTCACAGTACTTAAAAGTCGTCGCAGCGCACTAACTCGGCATAAGTTGGATTCAGATTTTTAAATGAACTCCTTGGTTTCCCTCACAGCAAACTAATAAAGAAAAGAATTGCGAGAGAGAATATATATGTATATATATATATATATATATATACCCTGGCTGTTCAACTTATACATGGATGGGGTGGTGCGAGAGGTGAATGCAAGGGTAGTGGGTCAGGGATTGGAGATGGTTAAGGAAAATGGAGAAAAGTGGGAGGTGAGCCAGCTGTTGTTTGCGGACGACACTGCGCTTGTGGCAGGATCGGAGGAGGGATTGAGGAAGCTGGTGACAGAGTTTGGGAGAGTGTGTGATAGAAGAAAGCTGAAGATAAATGTGGGTAAAAGTAAGGTGATGAGATGTACAAGGGGTGAAAGTGGCAGTAGTCTGGAAGTGAGCATAAAGGGAGAGCAACTGGAGGAAGTGGATATTTTTAGATATTTGGGTGCAAATGTGGCAGGAAAGGGTGGAGTGAAGGTGGAGGTAGAATGTAGATTGAGAGAAGCGAGTAAATGCCTTGGTGGTTTAAAAAGTGTAATGAGGAATAGGAATCTGGGAATGGATGCTAAGAGGAGACTGTATGAAGGAGTGATTGTGCCAACAGCACTGTATGGAGCAGAAACATGGAACATGAGAGAGGAAGAGAGAAGGAACTTGAATGTGTTTGAGATGAAGTGTCTGAGAAGTATGATGGGGGTTACTAGGCTAGATAGAGTGAGAAATGAGGAGGTGAGGAGGAGAACAGGGGTGGAAAGGGAGCTGGGAGATAGGGTGGATGAATGAGTATTAGGATGGTTTGGACACATGGAAAGAATGAGTGAAGAAATACTAGTAAAGGAGGTATGGAAGGCAGATGTGGAGGGAGTGAACATGAGGGGACGTTCTAGGATGAGATGGATGGATGGGGTGAAGGGGGCTTTGGGGAAGAGGGGAATGTCGGTTGAGGAAGGACGGGAGAGGACAGAAGACAGGGGTGAATGGAGAATGGTTGTATATGGAAAATGTTGTGATGCATGAGGTGGATTGGACGGGGGAATGGGGGTGAGGTAGTGTGTGTGAGCAAAAATTTTGACGCAGCCCGAAGGGATTTCTCCCCGTCCTCTCCTTTATATGGGGGGACGGAGAGGGGGGGTCGCCGATTTAATGAAGCGGCCTTGCTGTGGATGTGCTGTGTCCTGCGACACTGCTTCTGACCCAGGGCAGTGGACAAGGTGCAGGGATGACCCGTCATCTAGGAGGTGCTAAGATGGGAGGGAGGGTGGAGGGGTGTGGAGTGTTTTCGGGGATGAAATGGGTGGGAATGTTTTTGTGCCTTGTCCTTTTTGGCTACCCCCCTGGTAAGGGGGAAAAAAGCCTTGGTATATGTATG
>NC_134811.1:47609950-47622450 GCF_046742065.1 Oratosquilla oratoria | reverse complement strand
CTGTCCTCTCCCGTCCTTCCTCAACAGACATTCCTCTCTTCTGTAATGCCCCTTTCACCCCATCCATCCATCTCATCCAAGGACGCCCCCTCATGTTCACTCCTTCTACCTCTGCCTTCCACACCTCTTTTACTAATCGTTCTTCACTCATTCTTCACTTAATCGGCAACCCCCCTCTCCATCCCCTCCTGCAGAAAAAGAGAAGCCAGGGAGTAATCCCTTCGGACTGGGTCAAAATATCATTCACACATAAGCACCCCGTACCCCCCCCCATCCATCGTCCCTCCCTTCCTTGCATAACATTATCATCTATACACAGCCACTCACCACTCATCCCTATCTCCCGCCTTCTCCCTTCCTTGTTCAACAGACCATCCCCTCTTACTTAACGCCCCCATCACCTCATCTATCCATCTCATCCTCGATCGTCCCTTCAAATTCACTTCTACCTCTGCCTTCCACACCTGTTTTACTATTTTTTCTTCATTCATTCTTTCTATGTGTTCAAACCACCCCAACGCTCTTTCATCAACTCTATCATCTTTTCCACCTCAGCTCTCCTATTCACCTCGTTTCTCACTCTAGCCAACCTTGTAACCACTACCATACTTCTCAGACATCTTATTTCAAACACGTTAAAAAAATTCCTCTCTGCCTCTCTTAAATTTCAAGTCTTTGCCCCTTACAAAGCCGTTGGCACAATCATCCCATCATACAATCTCCTCTTAGCATTCATTCCCAGATGCCTATTTCTCATGACACTTTTTAATCCCCCGAGGCATTTACTTAATTCTGTCAATCTATAATTTACTTCTACCACCTCTCCATTTCTTGCCACGACCCCAAATACCTAAAGCTATCCACTTCCTCCAGCCTCTCTCCTTTAAGACTTTCAGCTCACTGCCCTCTTCACCCCTTGTACATCTCATCACCTTGCTTTTATCCACATTTACCTTCAACATTTTCCTATCTCAGACCTTTCCAAACTGCGTCTCTAATCTCCCATTTTTCTCCATTTTCGTTAACCAATTCCAGTCCCCTGCCCATTATCATTGCCTTTACCTCCCGCACCACCCCATCCATGTACACATTAAACAGCCACAGCGACATGACACATCCCTGACCCAGTTCTAACTTTACCTCAAACCACTCGCTGTCTCCCTTTCCACTTCTAACACAGGCTCTACTGCTCTCGTAAGAACTCTTGACTGTCAACAGATTTCCGGCAAGCCACATATCTGTAAAACTTCCCACAAAGCCTTCCTGTCTATCATGTCATAGGCCTTTTCCAAATCCACAGAGGTCCAAAATACATCCTTACTTTTTTCCTAAAGCTTTGTCACATATCTGTCTTACCACAAAAATCTGATCCACGCAACACCTACCTTTCCACACTATTTCTCATCAATTACTCCCTCAGTCCCTCTCCCAATCCTCTCAGTCAAAACCCTCCCATAAGCATTGCCAACTACACTCAACAAACTGATCCCTCTGAAACTACTACACTCACATTTGTCCCCTTTTTCCTTGTAAAGCGGAACTATGCAGGCACTTCTCCAGTCCTCCAGCACTCTACCCTCCCTTAGACACACATTAAACAACCTCACCAGCCAGTCCACTATCACTGTACCTCCCTTCTTCAGACACTCCGCATATCATCCAGTTTAATCCAGATCCCTCATCTACTCTCATTATTTTCAGAGCTACTTGCGCCTTATTTTTTCTTATTTCTCCCCATTTTCCTCATTCATCACTGTTATTTTCTTAGTCCCTCCCACTACTGCCAACAATCCCCTCTCTATCCTCCTCTACATTTAACAGCTCCTGAAAATACTCTGCCCATCTTCCCCTTACCACCTCCTATTCCGTTATCATCTCTCCATCCGCATCCTTTACCCTTTTCTTTTTACTAGATTCGCCCCATCTTCCTCTCTTAATTTCCTCCCAAAACACCTTTTTATTACGTCCAATTATTTCTGTCATACTCCTCCCCATCTTACATCTGTTCTTCTTTTCGTCTACTTTATCTTATGTTTCGCTTCTCTTCTTTTTTATTTGTGCCTCTCATATGATTTTCTCACCCTACTTTGCAACCAGTCCCTGAATGCTCGTTTCTTCTCTTCTACAACATTGTCCATTTCATCATCCCACCACTCACTACCCTTCTTTCTATCCCCCTCCCATCCTTCTTGTTCCACACAGTATTTTTGCACGCCATGTTACTCCCTTCTTGAAACACTCCCATTCTTCCTCCACTCCTACCTCTACTCTATCCTTCACCACCACCCACGCTTCTCTCAGCTTCTTCTTGTACTCCTGATCCTTTTCCTTTAAACATTTTAGTCACAGCACCTCCTTACCTTCGGTCCTTTTCCTTTTTCTCCATCTGTCCTTCATTCACAACCTACCCATCCTTGACTATGCGGTAAAGTTTTGGTCTCTTGCAGTCTCCTTTATTCTTATGTTCTTATGTTCCACCAAAAATTCTGATATTCTCCCACACTCCCCTCTAAGAACATGGACATCCAAAACTTTTCCTATACTTCTCCTGGATATCACTATATAGTCCATTAAAGCCTTACCAACCACTCTTCCATCCGCAACCCTCTCCCATGTGTACTTTTGCTTAACTTTTTTTCCTAAACACTGTGTTAGCCACCATCAAAGACATCCCCACCATCAACTCTTCTGCGATTTTTACTTGGGACTCCACACTTCCCAACCACTCCACCTACTGGTTCACCCTCTTCTCTAGCATTGAGATCACCCAACACAATTACATTGACATTTCTCCCAAAACTCTCTATGCACTCATTTAAATCTATCCAAAATGCCTCCCTTTCACCTACACTCTTCTCACCATCAAGCCCATATGCACTTAAAAAGACCCACATCTCCCTTTCCAGTTTCACCTTCATCCACACTAACCTTAAAGAATCCTCCTTCCACTCCACATGCTTACCTATCTCTTCACTTACTAGTATAGCCACTCCTTCCCTCCCTTGTCCTCTCATCAATCTCGAAACCCTCCCCACTACACTCCCAAACTCAAACTCACCCCTCCCTTTCAACTTAGTTTCACTCAGTGCCAACACATCCATATTCCTTCTCATAAACACACTACCTATCTCTTCCCTTTTACTCTCATCAGTACTACACCCACGCACATTAAAAGACCCAAATCTTAGGGTTCAGGCTGGTAAACTCCCAAACCCTCTTATGCCTTGACTTCTTGTAGTAATGTACCCTTTAGGGTTATAGAGAGCAGGATGCCTATTCCCATCCTCTGTCCCGTTTTGGTTGTCTTTTTGACCCGATTGTGAAAATTTGATGGCAATAATCTTTCCTCTCCTACCACTGGGTAGGCGAAAATTGAAATTTATATTCAGAGAAGGGGTACAGGAAAGTATGAAGAGTGGGGAGGGACAGTCGCAGTACATTAAAGTAGCATAATTTCTCAGTGAGTAGATATTTCATCTAACACAGACAAAATTATTTGTGTAAGTGACTCTGGTCTGTAGGGTACCAGCTGCATACTATCGAGCAGATTTTTACTGTACAGTAACTTGCAGCCAATACCCCAGACGGAGTACTACATAAAATGAAATCGTTATTATTACAATTATTATTAGTGATAATATTATTATTATTATTATTATTATTATTATTATTATTGTTATTATTATTATTATTATTATTATTATCATTTTTATTTTTATCATTATTATTATCATCAATTGTCATCATTCTTCCCATATTAAGACGAATGAAGAATAATGCGTTTATACTGCCTTGGTAGAAGCCTTTTTAATCCAGAACCTTCTCCATCCCTCTGTTGCAGAATGGGTTGAACGCGCTTCACCTGGCCAGCAAGGAGGGCCACATCAATGTGGTCACCGAACTCCTGAAGAGGGGCGCCCTCGTCGACGCCGCCACCAAGAAGGGCAACACCGCCCTCCACATCGCGTCCCTCGGTAAGTCTCGGACTGCCTATTATTTGCTTTGATTTACAAAATACAATACCGATGGCAGTAATGGTCGATCACGTCTTGTTTGCACACCATCGGCGATACATTCGTCTTACTTTCCACCACGTTGTTTGTAGAAAAAGGAAGAGGAGGAGGAGGAAGAAGAAGAGTTAAATGACGTGGGAGAAGACAAGTAACCGTAATAACGCCTCATGTTCTCTCCCTTGTGCACAGCTGGACAGGAGGACATCGTCAAGGTGCTGGTGCAGCACAATGCCCTCGTTAACATCCAGTCGCAGAATGGCTTCACGCCCCTGTACATGGCCGCGCAGGAGAACCACGACAACGTCGTGCGGTTCCTCCTCTCCAACGGCGCAAACCAGAGCCTCGCCACGGAGGTTCGTGTCCCGACCTAGGGTTCCTCAACCGTTCGATGCGGTGACGTCCTCTCCGCCTGGCGCTGGCCAAAATAAAATCTGTAGAGCACGTCATCGCGTCGTTTTTTTTTTCTGCTTGTTATAAAGGCTAACCAGAAACTTGGTCTTAAAAGTAGTTTCGTTCAGTTTGTAGTGACATTTTGCATAGTCTAACCAAGCTAACCAAACCTAACCTAACCTAACCTAACCTAATCAAACCTAACCAAACCTAATTTAACCTAACCTAACCAAACCTAACAAAACCTAATTTAACCTAAACTAACCTAATCTAACCTAACATGACGATCCTATCTTCCCAAAATCTCCAACCACCCTCAAAAATAGTCATTGTACTAAGAATAAATAGAATGATGGATAGCTAAATGAATGAATGATAATGGTATTTAGCCACAGGTCCCCCTCACGCTCCGGCTTTGATTTTTGTAGGATGGTTTCACACCGCTGGCTGTGGCCCTCCAGCAGGGCCACGACAAGGTGGTGGCGGTCCTCCTCGAGAACGACACGAGAGGCAAGGTTCGCCTCCCCGCCCTCCACATCGCCGCCAAGAAGGACGACACGAAGGCGGCGGCTCTCCTCCTCCAGAACGACCACAACCCTGATGTAACGAGCAAGAGCGGGTTCACGCCCCTCCACATCGCCGCCCACTACGGCAATGAGAACATTGCCAACCTCCTGCTGACGAGGGGCGCCGATGTCAACTACATCGCCAAGGTAAGGTGCTCCCCCACGGTCGCGAGGGATCGAGGCTCTGAGGTTTCATAAGATCGGAATATGATACTCTTAGCATAAACATGTCATTTGAGTCACGTGATCCAATCGAGGTCGGAACAAGAACAGGTCACTTTAGTTCGAAAATGGAACCGAAAAGGGCGCAAGGTGCCGGACTGAAAACAAAAGTCTGGTAATCTGTTGCACTGCCTTGTGACGTTAGCTTTCCAACCAAAGTGAACTGACCTGATTTTGTTAAGGAATTTAGTTGAAGTAGTAATGTTTAATGTAAGTTAAATGTATGCTATTTGAGTATGACTTATATAATGGAAGCAAATGATATATGCTATAGGAGGAATCGTGAGTAGCAGCGTCACGTCCTTCAACGAATCTTCTTTGTTGTAAGATATTTGTCTTTCTCCTACAAAAAGTGAAAGTATTTTTTTCAGTATTCTTAATTCAAAATTGTGTGTGTGAGAGAGAGAGAGAGAGAGAGGGGGGGGAGAGAGAGAGATAGACAGGGACAGTCAAAGAGAGAGAGAGAGAGCATGAGGGATGGAGGGAAAACAAACCTAAACAAGTAAGGGAAGATGACCAATTCCATTTACCTGAATCCACTCCGCTCATCCCTGGCGCTTTGCTTCCCCTCAGCACCAAATCACACCGCTGCACGTGGCGGCCAAGTGGGGCAAGGGCAACATGGTGTCCCTCCTGATTGATAAGGGCGCCAACCAGGAGTCCAAGACGAGAGACGGTTTGACGCCCCTCCACTGCGCCGCTCGGTCTGGACACGAGACGGTGGTCGACATGCTCCTGGAGAAGGGAGCACCAATCACAGCCAAGACCAAGGTGAGGAGATCGAACTTTGCCAGGGAGATCTTGAGGTCACCCCTCAGCCGGAAAAATAATAATGATAATAATATACATACATGTACGTGTATATATATATATATATATATATATATATATTTATATATATATATATAATATATATATATATATATATATATATATATATATAAAGAATGAGAAGTGTGGTGATAGCCAAACATCCAGATCCGGGAAAATTATCCTTGGGTTGTTATGGTTAATTCCTTCAATCCAGGGCCACCCTTGAGTTGGATCAAATCAGAAGTGGATGGGGGTTGAAATTATGTATTTATTCATGTGTTTGTTTATTTCTATTTCTAATCAATGCACAACCCTTCTCACTTGATTGTCCCCTCCCCCCTCGCGCGCGCAGAACGGGCTAGCCCCCCTCCACATGGCCTCTCAGGGTGACCATGTCGACGCGGCCCGCATCCTCCTGTACCACAAGGCCCCCGTGGACGATGTGACGGTCGACTTTCTCACGGCTCTCCATGTGGCTGGTACGTACCAAAAAGTACTGAGATTGACTCAACCATCCGAGAGTAGAGTGTACCGTCTTTTTTTTTTTTTTTTTTTTTTTTACGTAACTTTGTATATGAGAGAAATTTATAGATTAAGAAAAACGTATCTATATACACATACGTATACATGTACATATATGTACATGTATATGTACATATATATACATACATAAAAAGAAAGAGAGGGGAAGAGCAAAAGAGAGAGACAGAAAGCAAGAGAGGATCTCCAGAACGAGAACCGTACCTCACCTGCCACCCTTGTCTTTGTTTATTTGTGCAGCCCACTGCGGCCACGTCCGGGTGGCCAAGCTCTTACTGGACCGGAAGGCGGACCCCAACTCCCGCGCCCTGAACGGCTTCACGCCCCTCCACATCGCATGCAAAAAGAACCGCATCAAGGTGGTCGAGCTTCTGCTGAAGCATGGCGCCAGCATCGAGGCCACCACTGAGGTGAGTGCCAAAGGGTAGTACCAGGAAGGTGCCACGAGGTGCTGAGTATGTACTCCAAACCATGTGTTCATGTTATGACTACTATTGAATAAAAAAGGGACGTCATGTCTCCTGTGATTGGTTCCCGGATAATATTATATCATGGGGCTGTGCAGAAAACCACGCCCCATGTAGGGTACCACACCCCTAAGGCAGCCCTAAACACTATGGCTGCAGAGGGTTTCCTTCAAGTAAATAGAATAGCTTAAAAACATCCAGAATAAAACTTATAAGTTGACCTTGATAGTTAAAGGTTGAAGTGGAGCCACGCCTACTCATGTGACGTAAGTTCGAGGGGGCGGAGTCCATTTGACCCCCTGTGGTTGAACACACTCTTTGGAGTAGTTACACATATCCTGGTGATGGGAGGGCAAAGATGGGTAGTCGGGGAAATGGGATGAGAACAACTCAGCAAGTTCTGTAGAAAATTATCTGCACACATGTACATTGTTGGAAACAAGTCACCAACACCCACCTTGGTCTGTTCGTCCTTCCAGTCGGGTCTGACGCCGCTGCACGTGGCCTCCTTCATGGGCTGCATGAATATCGTCATCTACTTGATCCAGCACGGAGCCTCCCCGGACATCCCCACCGTCCGCGGAGAGACGCCGCTCCACCTGGCGGCTCGCGCCAACCAGACCGACATCATCAGGATCCTCCTAAGGAACGGCGCGCAGGTGGACGCCAGGGCTAGGGTAAGTAGTTCCGTTGCGTCTCATTATTTTGGGCGAGGAGGACCCTGTTTGCGTGATGCGCGTACGGCGCTCCTTCATGTGATAAGTTGTGTTGGTCTTGGTGATAAAGTATCTCTCTTGATCGTGGTCTGACCTCCTCCTCCTCCTGCTTTCTTCAACAGGAGCAGCAGACGGCGCTTCATATTGCGTCGCGCCTGGGCAACAGCGACATCGTGGTCCTTCTCCTGCAGCACGGCGCTACGGTTGATGCCACCACCAAGGACCACTACACGGCACTCCACATCGCGGCCAAGGAAGGGCAGGAGGAAGTCGCAAGCGTCCTCCTGGAGCACGGCGCATCCCTGACGGCGACGACGAAGAAGGGCTTCACGCCGTTGCACCTTGCCGCCAAGTACGGCAACATGAAGGTTGCTCGCCTCCTTCTGCAGCGCGACGCCCCCGTCGACGCCCAAGGCAAGAATGGCGTCACCCCTCTCCACGTGGCAGCGCACTACGATCACCAGGTAAGAGGGGACAGAGGTTCCCTTCCTCTTCTGAAGTAGGGTTCTTCCTAGGCTTTACAGTTGTCAAGATCTCCATGTGAACTACCTTATCATGTCGTATATACCAACATTGTTTGTATACTTCGTCTTCTTCTTCTCGTACTTCTCCTCCCCCCTTCTTCTTTTAGTTCTTCTTTTTCATTTTCTTCTTCTTCTTCTTCTTCTTCTTCCTCTTTTTCTTCCTCCTCCTCTTCTTTATATTCTTCCTTTGTCATTTTTTTTATTGAAAGAAGTTTGTCATCTGAGTAATGATTCCCTTCTTCCTCCATTTGGTGTCCCTCCAGAACGTAGCGCTGCTGCTGCTGGACAAGGGCGCCTCCCCGCACGCCACGGCCAAGAACGGCTACACGCCACTCCACATTGCCGCCCGGAAAAACCAGATGGACATCGCCACGACGCTCCTCGAATACAGCGCCAACGCCAACTGCGAGTCCAAGGCCGGGTTCACGCCGCTCCACCTGAGTGCCCAGGAGGGCCACACGGACATGTCCACGCTCCTGATCGAGCATGGCGCGGAGCCCGGGTGCACAGCCAAGAACGGGCTGACCCCGCTCCACCTTTGCGCCCAGGAGGACCGCGTCAACGTGGCCGCCATCCTGGTCAAGCACGGCGCCATCACCGACCCCACAACGAAGGCCGGATACACGCCTCTCCACGTCGCCTGCCACTTCGGTCAGATGAACATGGTGCGGTTCCTGCTCCAGCACGGTGCCAAGGTGGACGCTGCCACACAACTCGGGTAGGTTCTTTATTTGTGTCCTTGGCACGATTTTATTATGATCTGCTCAGTTTGTTGACTTCAGGGGAACGTTGGCAAGGCCGCCATGATTCTTAAACGCGTTCATAGGGCAATACTTCAGGGGTGAAATGAACAGGTTCCTTAGACCCGAATTCACTCTTAAGTCAATACTTTAGTGGAACGTTGAGGGAGCTATTGAAGAATAAACGTACTCTTGGGGCTAAACGTTAGAGGAACATTGACAGGGTCACCTGGAACCGGAGATCACTTTTTTCGGGTATACTTTTGGAGAACATAATTCTGGACTCTTGTGTCCCAAAATCGTGAGAGGGTCGTTGACAGGGCCTCTGGACCCAAAATCCATTTTGATTCCTTCGACGCCTACACGGGTTTCTCTCTGCTGAATAAAATTGCCTGCGACAGGCGAAATAAACACAGTAATAGAATGTAGGTGGGATAAGGTTAAGGTAATATTTTAGAGGAACATGGAAAGGGCGCCCCCTGGGACCTGAAGCCACTCTTGAAGGGAAGAATTCGAATGACCAAAATGATACATGGACTCAGAAATTTGCATTACGAAGAGAGACTTAGGCACCTTAACTTACACTCTCTGGAAAGACGCAGAGTGCGGGGTGATCTAATAGAGGTGTTTATGTGGGTCAAAGGCTTTAACAAGGGTGATGCAAACAAGGTCATCATATGAAAACAACAGGGCAGGACTCGCAGTAATGGATTTAAACTGGACAAATTTAGATTTAAGAAGGAAATAGGCTAGAACTGGTTTACTGATAGGGTGGTCGACGAATTGAATAGACTTAGTAACCATGTACTGAGCGCTGAAACTATCAGTTGTTTTAAGAAACGATTAGACAACTTTATGGATGGGGATGACAGGTGGTGATGGATACGGAGCTGCCTAGTGTAGTTCCTTATGGTCTCTTGCAGTCTCCTTCACTCTTATGTTCTTAATTCAAAAGTGACAGGCGATATTGTGGTCTGATGTCGTTCGCTGGGTTGTTATGAAACCCGAACTGCCTAATTGTACACTGAAAGCTGCGATAAGATAAGCGACGTTGCCATTATCAGTGAGTCAGGGCTAGTCGTGCCTCGCCTCGATTACACCTACACCCAGCTCAGTCGCAACCAGTGCCCTTTGCCGGTGCTTCTCCTCCTTCGATCTGGCCAGGTCCTCCTCGAAGGCGGAGAACGAGCGAACGGGAACGGTGCTGGGCGAGAGCAAGCACGAAGGACTCCGAAGTGAAGAAGGTGCTGGGGGACCGCTGTCCAGGGAAGGTGGACGGATTTGGAACATCGCGACGGTTTCGTGATTTGGGTCATGGTTGGAATGAGTGGTTTTATTCGTGTGTGGTTATGACACTGCTATTTTCGTTTGATTTTTTTCTATAATTCAAACTATTACGATCACTGCAGCTCTTTTTTGTATAGTTTTTCATTTCTCTATCATTATTGCTATTGCTGCTTTTGTTTTTAGTACTATTATTAGTATTGCTGTGTTCGTAGACGTGTGTTATAGATCAGTGAAAAACTAAATTTTCATTAATATTGCTGATTTTGATGTTATTGATATCATAATAGTTGTTTGTGAAGTTAGTATTATTGCAGTCATTATTTACATAAGTCATTCTACCACAACACAGTCGGTCTGTCCCAAACCACGCCCAAGCTGGGTGACCAGATTTAGCATTATTATGCTAAATTTAGCATATTTCCCTCTAGAAATATTATTATATCAATAAAAAATATATAACAGAAACCGAACATATTAAGAGGAACTAAAGATATAGCATTATCTTTGCCAGTCTATCATAATTGCAGCAGCTGTCTAGCATATTCCCGCTTGAGAAATCTGGTCAGCCAGCGCCCAGGGGCGTTATCCACTTCCGTGCCGCCAGGCGATTTAATTCATCTTGGTGAAAAAAAGACCTCTCTCAGTAGCGAATGAGAGGTGACGGCCTGTCTGTAGTCAGCCCATGTTGATAATGGTGGTCTTGTACTCATGTGCCGCTCTCTGGCTTTCAGCTACACACCTCTGCACCAGGCGGCACAGCAGGGGCACACGCTCGTCATCAACCTCCTCCTCGAGAACAAGGCCGAACCCAACGCGGAGACCAAAGTAAGTAGACGAATGTCGCCCACGAAAGACACTTGCTCTCATAACTTGCACTCGATCTTATTAGGAAATAGGTGATAGTATAGAGCAGCGTTTCTCAACATTTTTACCTTTGCGCAACCTTTAGAATAAATTGCATGTCTCAATGAACCCCTGCGCAAAAGAAAAAAACAAACACATGTACCATGTCTTTCTAATTTTATTTTCATCGTAATAATAGGTTAGATAGGATGATGTCCATATCACACTATTACAGTAACCAAGAATATGTCGTGTGTGTTTAATTATATTACGTATATGAAATTAGATAAAAAATCAAAAGTGCATTAGCTTATCTCACTTGTTCTCGCGGAACCCTTAGGGACCTTTTGCTGAACCTTAGGGTTCCTGGAAATCCTGGTTGAGAAACGCTGGTATAGAGTTTTAAGTATTGGCTATTTATTTAGATATAGTTCGACATAGATAAGTTTATTCATATATTCTGTATGTTCGAGGTTTGTTTATATATTTGGCATTTGAATTTCAATGTTTGTTACATACTCTGTTGTGCGCTGGTGACGTCACCGGAAGCGTGCTGATCTCGTATTCGCTCAGTTGTGGGTTCGAATCCCGCACTTCTCTCCTATTCCCAGATGCAGTGACTGTAGTTAATTTACTCCCAACAGTCCTTAAAGTGCAAAGGTGACTGTGTCGGCCGTAGCTACTTAACGCCTTCTGGTGTTGGCTCCTCACATTCTTCTTCTTGGTTGTTCTAAGAGAAGATTGGATAACTTTATGGATAGGGATGATAGGTAGTAATGGGCACGGAACTTCCTAGTGTAGGCCTTATAGTCTCTTGCAGTCTCTTTCATTCTTATGTTCTTACATTTTCTGCATGCGGGTGGCGCGTACGTCCTTTGATGGCTAACCTAATGCTCCTGCAGGACGGCAAGACGGCCCTCAGCATCGCCCAACGCCTCGGCTACATCTCCGTAGTCGAGACGCTCAAGATCGTGACGGAGACGACCATCACGACGACAACGACGACGACGACGGAGGAGAAGTACAAGGTCGTCGTCCCGGAGACGATGCACGAGACCTTCATGAGCGAGTCCGAGGATGAAGGAGGTGCGTCCAAAGTTTTGACAAAACAAAAATATACTATTTTCTTTTTTAATCAATTTTCTTCTATCTTGATTTTGTTTGATCTTGTTTTTATTATTCTATCTTATTTTATTTTTTTATTTACTTGTTTATTTCTATTTTTTTCTATTCACTTATTTATTTCTGCATTTTCAACATGTGACCCACAGGCCTTTGTTTTTGCCTATATTTAGACTTCTTGAATTTTAGGAGTTGGCTACAATTAACAGAACCTCATATTGTTGTTGATCCTGTTTATCTCGTTATGATTAACACGT
>NC_134811.1:47604950-47607450 GCF_046742065.1 Oratosquilla oratoria | reverse complement strand
TAAAGAAGAATAATAGAGAATAAAGAGTCCATAGCAAAAGAAGCACAGGGTTGGAGAAAAGTCCAAGAGAACAATAAAATTGTATTTAGAGATATAGTGACACAACAGATGAAAGAACAAACTAAGGACACATTTATTAAAGTGATGAGAGAGAAGGAGAATATAGTAAGGGAGCGGACAAAAAGAAATGTATAATCATATTAAGGATGGAAGAGAAGCATAATCCAAATAGGACCACAAGAGTAAAAGAGAAGGAAAAGGTAAACAAGATATTAGAAGTAGTTCAAGAGGATGAACAAGAAATAGGGAAAGAAATTGAAGAAATATATAGACTAGGGAAATACAATACAAATAAGACCAGACCAATTAAGGTTAAATTCAGGTCACAAACGACAGCAGAGAATATCTTAGCAAAAACAAAAAAACTAGCAAACAGTGATCGATATAAACAGGTATGGATAAAAAAAGAATGAATAAAGAGGAAAGAGAGGATGAAAAAAAAAAGGCTAGAAGCTAAGGAAGAAAACGAGAAAAGAACAGAGTCGGAAAAAGAGAAATTCTATTGGAGAGTAGTGGATATGAAAGTGAGGAAATGGTTCATAGCAGAAAAAAAAAAAAACGGAAAGGAAACAGAAAACACGATGGAAGTAGCAGAAAGTTAAAAGTGTCGTACACAAATATAGATGGATTAATAACAGGATTGAACGAACTGAATGATTACCTGAAGGAAAAAGAACGGGACATAATGGGAATTGTAGAGACAAAATTGAAAGATCCACTACCACTCAACAGTGTAGGACATGGTGCATATAATTACTGGATTAGAAACGGAGAGGAAAACAAGGGATTGGAGTTATGTTCCTGACTAAGAAGGATATAAATGTGAGGAATGTCACATATGGAAAGAATAGAGATGATTATGATGGAAGTGGAGGACAGGGATGGGAGGAGCAGGAAGTTTATAGTAATTATGTGTCTCCTAAAACGGCTTCGTGGGAAGAGAGAAAACACAAAAATATTTTAGAAGAGACAAGGATAACACTAAATAAGATAATGGAAGATGGAGGAAGAATAGTTATAATGGGTGACCTTAATTGTAAAGAAATCTACTGGGAAGAGATGACAGTGAAAGGTGGAGACGACCTATGGGGAAATGTACTACTTGATATGATTATAGAACATACAATGACGCAATGGATACAAGAGAATACTAGGTATAGAAATGAGGAAGAAGTATCGAGGCTGGACCTAATAATCACATCAGAACACGAACTAGTGGACAAAATTGAATATAAGACACCAATAATTAAAAGTGACCACATATTAGTTGAACTGGAACTAAATGAGGAAAAAGACATGGAAAAAAACGAACATTATAGAAAGGGAAGATTGATGTATGGAAATTTTTTTTTGGACAAAATAAGAGAATTCTTTCAAAAACAGACTGGGAAAGGATACACAAGGAGGAGACAACAGAAGAGAAATGGAATATGTTGACAAAAATTTATAAAGGAGTGGAAAAGTATGTTCCAAGACAAAAACAAGAAAAAGGATATGTAAAGTGTTGGTACAACAAAAGATGTAGGGAGTTAAAAGACAAATGGGATAAAGCTTGGATAAAATGGAAAAAAAGACAAAATACCTGAAAAATTGAAAATATATACTAGTTATAGAAATGAATATGTACAAGTGTGCAAAGAAGAAAAGAGAAAATACGAAAAAGATGTCATAGAAAAATGTAAAGATCAACCAAATCTATTTTACAGATTTGTAAACAACAAACTGAAAAACAAATAAGAATTGAGAAACTACGACAAGGAGTAGTTGAATACACAGAGGAAGTAGAAATGGCAGAAATTATGAACAAACATTTTACATCGGTGTTTACGAGGGAGAACATACAACCTAGAGATATCGAGTGGGAGGAGAAAGTCCCCCCTATGAAAGAAATTGAAGTAACAAGGAATGAAATAATGAATCACTTGCGTAATCTCGATGTCAGAAAATCGCATGGACCAGATGAAATGGCAAACTGGATTTTGAGAGCATGCAGGAATGAACTAACAGACAAAATACATAGCCTAATAAGCAGTTCATTGAAAGAAGGAAAAGTTCCAGGAGATTAGAAAAGAGCAAATATAGTACCAATATATAAAGGGGGAAACAAGGAAGACCCCACTAACTATAGACCGGTCTCTCTTACAAGTACGATGGCTAAAATTTGTGAAAGAATGATCAAAATTAGAGGGGTAAGGCATTTGGAAAAAAAAACAACGTACTAAATCCAAGGCAATTTGGATTTAGACAAGGACGATCATGCGTACATTTCTAGACCTGAAAAAAGCTTTTGATAAGGCGCCACATAAGAAACTGCTAAAGAAATTAGAAACTGCAGGAGGAATACAGTGCGAACTGCTGAAGTGGATGGAAGACTTCTTGCATGAAAAAAAAAATGAGAGTGGTGATAAGAAACAAACACTCTAATTGGGATGAAGTGATT
>NC_134811.1:47597450-47599950 GCF_046742065.1 Oratosquilla oratoria | reverse complement strand
GCAAGTCACCAAAATGGCTGCCTTTGGATTACTATTTGGCAGATTAGCTTAAAATTTTAGATCTGCGCATACGTTAGTGTTGTCATATAACATGCCAAATTTCACTAATTTTTATTAAAAACTATCGGAGTTAGAACATAAAAATCGATTTGCATATAATTCTGGCACGCAGTGTATGTATATATATATAATGTATTATATATATACAAAAGCATATATATATATATATATATATATGTATATATATTCATATACAGTATATATATATATATATGTATATATATATATATATATATATATATAAATACATATATATTATGTATATATACATGTATATATATACATATATATGTATATATATGTAATATATATTATATAATATAATATATAATATATATACATTGTAATATACATATATGTATATATTATATACAAATGTATACATATATATATATATATATATACATATGTATATGAATACACACGCATAGATTAATATATATATATATATATATATATATAAATATTTATATAATTTACATATATGTATATATACATATGTATATGTATACATATATGTATATATAAATATATATATATATACAATATGTATATATATATACATATATGTATACATATATGCATATGTATGCAATATATATATATATACATGTATATATATACATATATGTATATATACATATATATATATATACATGTATATATACTTGTATATATATATATATATAATATGTATATATATACATATATATACATATGTATATATATATGTGTATATATATGTATATATACATATATATATGTATATATACATATATAAATATATATATATATATAATTATACAGTATATATATATATATATATATAATCTATATGTGTGTATATATATACATATGTATATATATATATGTATACATTTGTATATATATACATATATGTATATATACATATATGTATATATATACATATGAGAGAAATTCGCTAGTAACAGCGACATCGATCCGATAATTTTATGACAGTCGCATGCAGGATTCGAAGGCTCTGTGAAGGTATCTTCACGAGTGGCAGATAGCAGTGGGTTCGAATCCTGCATGCGACTGTCATAAAATTATCGGATTTATACATATCTAAATATCAGATACATATGTATATATATGTATACATATGTATATATCATACATATATACATATGTATATAGGTATATACATATGTATATATATACATAGGTATATATAGATATATTATATTATGTATACTGTATATATATATATATATATATATATAATTGTGTGTGTGTATATGTATATAATATATATATATATATATATACATATAATATATATACATATATATATATATATATACATATATATATATATATATACATATATATATATGTATATGTGTGTGTGTGTGTGTGTACATGAATATGTATACTTTGTGGTTAAGTAAGGTGTCCTTTAGACGACTAGTATTTGTGTGATAGCCTCAGTACCCATCAGTGTAAACTCTTTTACTTTTTTACCTTCGAGCATAACCCTCTGGTAGTGCACCTTACTGGATCACAGGATATATCATTATTATTATTATCATTATTATTATCATTATTATTATTATTATTATTATTATCATTATTATTGTTATCATTATTATTTTCTGATACACCTTTGTATGTCCCTTTGTGGATTGACGCCGTCCCTCGAACTTATTGTGACTAACCTCCCGTTCCCCCTGACGTGTCTGCCTGTGTCTGCCGCAAACAGGGGATGATATTCTCGATGCGTCCATGTACGGGTCGAAGACCCCGCAGACGCAGCATCAGCCCCACGTCACTCTGCCCTACTACGAGGGCCAGATGCGTTATACCAGTAAGTCTCCTCCTTCGGCCTCCAGGCCTAGACCCACCTGCCTACTCACCTATCCACCTACCCATCTACCTACCTACCTACCTACTTACCTACCTACTTACCTACTTACCTACCTACTTACCTACCTACTTGTCTCTTTCCACCTACCTCTTCCTACCTACCTACTTACCATTTCCTACCTACTTACCTACCTTACCTACTTACCCATTCACAGTGCCAACCACATCCTAACTACCTACTTAGATACGCCTTGCTACCTCGTCCTACCTACATACCTACCGACCTATCTACCAGCATACCTACCTATCTATCTGCCTACCTAATTACCTATCTACCGACTTGCCTTCCAACCTACCAGCCTACCTATCCATCCATCTACCTATGATGCCTTCATTCCATTCCCTTCCACTCCTCACTCCCCTCACTCCCTCTCACCCACCTGTCCCTTCCTCCATCCCTAACATCCTCCGTTCCTTCCTTCCTCCCTTCCCTTCCTCCATCCCCCCATCTTCCTCTCCCTTCCTTCCTCCCGTCTCTCCCTTCTTTCCTCCCTTCCCTCCCTTCCTCCCTTCCCTCCCTTCCCTCCCTTCCCTCCCCTCCCTCCCTTCC
>NC_134811.1:47569950-47587450 GCF_046742065.1 Oratosquilla oratoria | reverse complement strand
TTTTGGTAGTTGAAGTAGTGCAAGACGTAATGGGCGTCCCAGCTGCCCCGCGGCGACTGCGAGTCGAAGATGGCGTTGGATGCGGCGGCGGCGGCGGCTGGGGTGGCTGTCGCCGGCCGTTACTGTAGTGCGGGTGTTGGGATCTTCAGGCTTCTGGTCGTAGAAAAAATATCCTTTAACATTTCTAGCTACATTTTTCCCTCTTACTTAAATAATGATAGAAAAAAAAAAACTCATATATCTATGTGGTCTCAAAAATTATAATATAAAAATAAATTCATCCATAACCCTGAGAAAGACCGCTCGACCGGCTCGGGCCTGACAAAATGGTAATGAAGGGTTTTCCTCCCCGTCTCCCTGCAGGCGACGACACCATGCTGGGCGACCAGTCCTACCGGTACCTGACGGTGGACGAGATGAAGTCCCTCGGGGATGATTCCCTGCCCATCGACGTCACCAGGGACGAGAAGATGGACGTCTCCTTCGTCGCGAACACCATGTCAGGTGAGTCAGGAAGGAAAAGAAGGAAGGAGAGAGAGACAGTAAGTCTCCCTTTCTCTGTTTCCCTCCCCCCCTCACTCTCTCTATCTCTATCTCTGTCTCTATCGTAACCTTGGTGGCACCATTACGAACCCGAGTTACTCAGTATTCTTTTATAACTAATCTCACATTCAAAGAAGACTGCTGGTCACCTTCCTCTATTGCCCCACCTTTTTGCCGCTGCCCTCTTTAAATCTCATCATCATAATTGCTTCTACGACTCCACCTCTTAGGCGCGATAGTGTCCCCAGGGATAGAAGCGCTGGATTTGGCAAGGAAGTACAATTATGTATATATTTATCTGCCTTCGGAGAGAAGGACATCTGTATCGATGTACTCAAGACACCTTTTCCTCCTCGGAGCTCTCAGGGACCACAATGCCGAAGAAACTTCTCACTCGAACTCTTCTTTGGTTTCCTGCTCCTCTCTCCTCTCGTAGTATTAGAAACCTGTCTCTAGAGGTTCTCCCCCCCCCGACCCTCATTCTTTTCCTCTTCCTAAGAACCCCACCTCAAGGGATTCTCCCCAGAACCCTTTTCCTCTTCCTCTTACTCTTCCACTTCATCCTCCTACTCTTCTTCCTCCTCTTCCTCATCTTCCTCCTTTTTCTCCTCTTCTCCTCCTCTTCCTCCTCCCCTCTCCTCCCCTCCTCCTCTTCCTCTTCCTCTTCCTCTCCTTCCTACTTCTCCCCGTACTTCTTCTCCTCGTCCTTTTCCTCTTCCTCCTCTTCATTCTCTTCCTTCTCCTCCTCTTCATTCTCTTCCTTCTCCTCCTCTTCCTCTCCTTCCTCCTTTTCCTCCTACTCCTCCTACTCCTCCTACTCCTCCTTCTCCTCGTCCTCTTTTTCCTCTTCCTCCTCCTTCTCTTCCTCTTCCTATTCCTCCTCCTCCCTTCCTCCTCCTCTTTTGTCCCCCCTCTTTTTCCTCCCCCCCACCTCTTCCTCCTCCTCCTCCTCTCTGTATATGTAATGCCACATCTCGTATTCCCTCGTGAAATGTTCAGTGATTCATACCGTGTTTTTCCTCACCGTTTCCACGGGAATCCTTTTACACGGGAATAACTTTATCTGTTATACATGGTTCTCTCGAATTTGTGTGCGCGCGTGTGTGACTGTGTATGTGTTTGCATGTACAATTACTACAGCACAATTCTGCCTCAACTGCTTGAGCTGCGGTATTTCTGAAATGTTGGTAATCCTGACGGCTTTACTCCTCTATTTTATCGTTCATATAATGCGTAATTGCATCAGCATTAAGACACGCAATCATGAGTGACTATAATCATTCTGCCATGATGTAAGTTCGTTATAATGCCTACACATAAGGTATTACCCTATTCTTAAGGGTAGAGGAAGCTCAAAGGAATCTAAAATGCGCAGGTGGCATGACTAGATGATCTAATTATATTACAAGTTCCTAATAGCTTTTCACCACTTCATCGGAACCCCCCTTGAAACTCTCTTCTGTACGACCCGTACTGTGATCTTTACAAAGAGAACGAGAATAGATAGATTGATGAATATATAGAAATAGATGAACTAATAAGTAAATGTATGAATAAATGGGTGAATATAAACTAAATACGTTTATACATAGCGAGCTAAATAAATAAACAAATAGAATTCATAAAGGAATGAATGAATGAATTTGGATGAATGGATAAATAGGTAAGTAAATGAATAAGACAGGTTGTACTACCCAGCCAGATAGAAGTGCTCTTTAGTCGGGGGTGGAGGTGAAATAGAGCAGCGTTGTTCAAACTGGGTCCCGACCCTTCAGTGGGTCGCGTGAAAAATAAAATGGGTCGCGACAAAAAAGAAAGGAAATAAACACACACACACATTATATTTTACAATAATTCACAAGGCACACGTGAAAATAATTTGCAGAAAAACCACTGGGAAATAAGAAACTTAGTCCGAACGTTTTCGTCTGCGAAACACACATTATATATATATATATATATATATATTTATATATATATATATATATATATATATATATATATATAAAAATATAATATATATCTTATTACACCTAAGTATTACGGGTCGCGATGTAAACTGAGGTTCTTGCTGTGGGTCGCAGTAAAAAAAAAAAAAAAATGAAAAACGCTGAAATAGAGGATACGGTTGTCAGGATTGCCAACATAGCCGTGTCAGGATCGCCAACATTAACCTCGCCTCACTGCTGGCGGAGCTCTGTAGCAGACGAGTAGTCTCTTGCCATTACATCTGTAAATGAATAAGTGTGGGGTCAGGTGGAAGTGGGCTTTAAAAATGCGTCTAACTCAGTGTCTGGGCTATGCGCTCTTTAACAAAAGAGAGAGAGAGAGGAAAAAACGAGTTAAGGGGCTCCAGGTGCATATTATAATTTTATTTACAATATTGGAATCATCAAAATAGTAATGACCTTGTCTGAGTAATATCATATCTCTCAGATAGACATTTAAAGAATGTTTGATATTGAAAGCGCGGTTGTCAATGCTTGTCAATAACAGAAGGAACGGGTGTCATTATTGTGAATGAATGCTGACCTTGTGAGAGTACCTTAAACGCATAGACAAGCAGATATTGCAATTTAGCATAATGTGTATTCAGCGTCGTTATAGGTGGCCCTAAATTTATTCCTCCCCTGTCTTCGTCCCCTCAAGCAGCACCTCCACAAGCCCCCGAGGACCAACTGAGCCCCCAGCACCAGAAGGAGCAACAGTATGCCCTCGGTAACTTCCAGCCCGACAACGTGGACATCGCTAAGACACCCATCCTCGCCGGGTAAGTGGCGTTCGTACTCTCTAGCTTTGGCGGTGATTGGGTGGGTTCCCCTCGTTAATCCGGATTGACCGAGCGCGCCTGCTCCGAGCGTATCCTCGTTAATCCGGACTGACCGGGCGCGCACACCCCTGGCGTTCCCGCAGGGGCGGGCGGCACATGAGGGCGGGCAGCTTTTCAGAGTCACTTCGCCTCCCATGGCGGAATCTTGCATCATGAAGTTCTAGAAACTTACCGGGTCACTGGGCCATTAGATACAAATAGAAGAGATGCATCTGAACTGTTAGACCTAGGACAGGTGTTATACCAAGTCTGAGGAATATGTGAGTGATAATTTCATAAATGTAAATTATTAGATATGTTAAAGACCGCAAACATGCATACATACTTGCATATGTGGGTGAATACGTGTAGAATGTATTGTATATATACGCCTGTGTGTGTGTGTGTGTGTGTGTGTGTGTGTGTGTGTGTGTGTGTGTGTGTGTGTATTTGTGTGAGTGTGTGTGTTTGTGTGTGTGCGTGTACGCGCGCGTGCGTGTATGAGTGTGTGTGTGTGTTTTCAGCAACGGTGTGTTTCTCACGTGGACATCTGTTACTGACAGTTTAACTCCCAAAACTAAGGAGATGGAAAGGGCGGAATTATTTTCTTTACCCTTCATGTAATGGATCCTTAGACATAGAACATTGTACCCAACTACATTATCTTAGCTTCTGTAATGGCAAAAATGTTGTAAACGAATGTGTGTGTATATATATATATATATATATATATATATATATATATATAAAATTGTGTGTGTGTGCGTTTGTGTTATATATATACATATGCATATATGTGTGTGTATGTGTGTGTGTAAAGAGTGAATGTATATGTTGGTATATGCGACGTAAATGGAATCCTAAATGATTTCTCCATAGCTGCAAGTATTTATGTATACATGACTATATTTATACAAGATTGCACATTTAGTGGATCACTCATATATTTCTACTAGTTTTAGTCCCACTAGGGTCTGGCTAGCCTATTTCTACACTTATCTGCTTCACATAAAGTCATTGCTTAGTCTGTGCTGCTGTGGACTTGTTGATTGCAATGTCGACTATGAATGTGTCACGTCACGAGTAACATGCAACTTCTGTTGAATGTTGTACCCTATGTGGCTCTCTTAATTTAAACTTTTAAGTTTTTCTTTCATTTTAAGCTTAATTTAAGTATCTAAAATGGATTTCTTTTATTTTTCTTCTGTGACTTTCACGTACTTTTAAATTTGACAAGGGTGACTTACGTGCAGGGCTATTCAACTACTTCAGGATTGGGGCCAAAATCTGAAATTGAACTTAGAGACAGGGGCCATACATTAGAATTCAGCTTCCAACATCTGATACAAGCACTTCTACAAGAACATAAACACCAGCAGATTGATTATTCCATGTATATTTTTACTTAATCATTTTTGCACAGAATTCATGACATATACGTCGATGTGACTAAGGATTTTTGGTATTGGGCACAGATGATTATTAGAGGGGATGAAAGGGCCAATTTGATAGGGCCCGCGGGCCGCCCGTGGGTCCGCGAGCCTGCTCGTTGAATAGCCCGGCTTCAAGATGTATAGGCCTAAGTTTCGTTCCGAGAGTGCACCAATGACCCGTCCCCCCCCCCTTTAAACTCCCCCTTCCCCCCAAAAAATCGGGGACCTCGGCCGGACGATAGCCCCGAGTCCCTCAACACGACCATGAACACCACCATGGAGATGATCGAGGCTGAAGTCATCCCGTTCAAGCAGCACCGCCATCAGGGGCCGCCCCCTGGTCCTGCCCTGGCCCAGGAGTTCATGAACGGGTGGGAGGAGTAGGTGTCGAGAGCAAGCTTGTGCGTGTTGCGTGGATGTCCTCATGGACTCCTCCAGCAGGAGGCGAGGAGGTTCCTCGGCCCCCAGCAGGAGAAAGGGGATCAGACACTTGAGATATAGAGACTCGTCTTTTGAGAGCGTATTAGGAACACCGTTACAGCAATTTCGTGTGTGTGCGTGCGTGCGTGCGTGTGTGTGTGTGTGTGTGTGTGTGTGTGTGTGTGTGTGTGTGTGTGTGTGTGTGTGTGTGTGTGTGTGTGTGTGTGTGTGTGTTTAAAGCTAAAGTAACCTCAGTCTCGACGAGCGACGTACGGCCATTGTATAAGACGATGAGAGATTCCTGTTCCAAAATTTTTTTTGTGATACCCTGTGACATTGATACAAGTATCATTACGTCTGTACAGTGTCGAGTAGAAGTTCTGAAAAAAATAGTATTTATATGACTCAGTGAACATTACTCGTTCAGTTTATACAATTTTATTAAAAAGAATGAAATATTTTTCATAAGCAATTTATTTAAAACTTGGTTGTATTAATTTTATCATTAGTAGGATGTGTCAGGCTTCAACCGTGCACAGAGACACGTGTCAAAGTTCATCATAGGCCAGTTGGATGGCCACGGATGAAAAGCATCCGTCATTCAAACTTAATAGGCACGGCACCACACACACTATAACATGATGCCATATGTGAATTTATGGCCGATTGATTGCCGTTTCTGGCGCTGAAGCATAGGTCTTTGGTGCCGATGATTCGTCACGCGCAGGGCGAGGAGATGGATCCCCATTGAGTCTTGGGGCCATGCTGATTATTGTTGTACAGATGAAGTCATAGTGAGTTAGTTGAATATTACGAGTATATGTACGTATACGATACAATGTATGCATAAAAAATGTCGCGGATAAGTGCCTCCTGTCGTAAGGTCCTCACCGTTTCGCCAACAATGAGCGCCTCATCGTTAAAAGAGATAAACATCTGCTGCAAATTGGTCGCAGCGCAGGAGAAAATCCAAGAAAAGGAAAATAAATAAAAGAAGAAAAAACAAGAAAAAAACGAAGAAAAGAGAAAGAGGGTTCATCACTGTTGTCGGCCCTCGAGGAAAATAGAGAGGGCCATCGTGATTTGCAAGACTTTACGATGTTTAGGGACATTGTGCCCCATGGGAAGGAGGCCGAAGTAAAAATCGCAAAAGTCACCGCGAACTGGGACTGCAGCGGGAGTGTTGTTGAAGAGGCAGAGGCCGGGAGCTGTGGCAACAGATAGCTGACCAAGAGATCGGGTGAGACTTTGAAACTGAACACTGACGCTGTTGGGGAGGAAGATGATCGTGAGGGGGTGGACTCCGGTCGACTGGGTACAGTCTTCGACCGACCATTGGAAGGAGCACTGATGGGGGAGGAAGTTGTCATACCGGACCCAGTCTTCTGTTCTTTTCTCCCTCTTTTTCTCTTCCAATCTTTTTTTTTATTTTCGTTTTAATTTTAATTTTCCCCATCTTTTCGTATCTTCCGTCTTTTTTTTTTTCCATCCTTTTAATTTTCCATTTATTTTAATTTTCACTTTTCATTTTCTCTTCCTTCGTTTTCTTTTCGTTTACTGCGCCTTCCATCTTCCCTCTTTTTCATTTTCATTTTGTTTTCCCAACTACCATGTTCTTCCCTTTTTATTTTGATTTAATGGTCGTCCTATTTTGTTTCCTCCTACTTTTTCCTTCCATTTCGTTTCCTCTATTGAACACGATGGCCGGAGAGATTGCCCAAATCAGTGAGGGAGAATAGAGGAAGAAAAGGTGAAGGAAGATTTGCGAGGAAACGCGTTTATTTCAGCCAAAGAAGTTTCTGAAGACTCAAAATTCTTGAAGAAGGACGAGGAAGCGTGGATAAGAATCAAAGAGCAATTGAAAAAGAGAGGAAAAGAGCAGGGGACGAAGAGCATAAAAGAAAAGAAGAGCAAGTAAAGGGCGATGACAAAGGAATTACAAGTATGAAAAAAGAGTAATTGCACCATAATATATCACTGCAGAAAAGAGGAAGGAACCATGGGAATGCTGTGTTTTCGCATGACGACTTGCATGGCGCTGAATGACATTGCCGGTGCCAGTGCCGTCTGGTCAGGAGGAAGACCTGTACCAAGCTTCCCCACTTCGAGTGAGAAGACCTGCCCAGGCGCCTGAGCCCCTGCTCGAGATTCACACAAAGAACGATAAGGTACTTCATTAGAGGGGCCGAGGGAAGGGATTTGAAAAAGAAGAGAAGAATAATAGAGAAAGAAGATGGAGAAGTAAGAGGTGGGGGAGAAGTAGAAGAAGAAGCAAGAGGAGAATAAAGAGAAGAATAAGAGGCAGAAGAAGCACACAAAGGAACACAAAGGAAGAACAAACAACAGCAGGCCTACTGGCCCTAACGAGGCAATGATAATAACGAAAACTAATGATGATAATAGTTATAACAATGATAATAATGATATTAATAACAATGATGCTAATAATGATAAAAATAATAATAATAATAATGATAATAATAATAATAATGATAATAGTAATAATATAATAATAATAGTAGTAGTAGTAATAACAATATTGATAATAAAGATAGAAAAAGAAGGAGGAGGAGAAGAAGGTGGTGGTGGAATAGAAGAAGTCCTGCTGCTGCACGCGAGGCGGCCACTGAGTGAGGAACGCGAGAAGGCAAGAAGAGATATTGCAACCACAAGGTGCGGCGGCTGCGGTGGAGGCGGCTGCGGCGGCGGAGGCGGTGGTGGCGGCGGAGGCGGTGGTGGCGGCGGAGGCGGCATCAGTGAAGGCTGCAGCGGAAGGAATCTATTGAATTCATTGTATTGTATCTTTATCTATTATTTATTTATTATTTATTTATTTATCTATTTGTCTATTAATTCTTATTTATTTTTATTCATTAAATTACTTATTTACATCTTGATGCGGAAAGACCTTTCATATCATGACCAGGGAAAGAAAAAAAAACGAATAGATGAATAAATGAACAAGTAGATAGATAAAAAGAAAGAAAGAAAGAAAAAAAAAAAAAAAAAAATATATATATATATATATATATATATAATATATATATATATATATATATATATATATATATATACATATATTGTGTAGTGTCACAAGACCAGAGCCCTAAAGGGAGAAGCACTTCTTCACATCAGTGGCCTTTCTTCACCGCCGAGGGAGTGCCACACAGATGAATAAAATGCCCAGGCGGCTGTCAGGTTAAAAAGAATTGAGAAAATACTACCCGGTACAGAAGGAGATGATGGGCCTCCGTTGGACTTCGAACTCTCTCACAAAGACAGAGGACCCGGTTCGAGCCCTGCAATGGCTACCGGTTACTGCTACTTGTCCTGGGTGTCCGAGCACACGGGATGAAGGGACCGGCCTTCGGCTGGAGCAAAGCGCCTCCTAGCGGAAACTCCTGTGGTGGGTGAGAGGAAAAGGGAAGTGCAGTCGAGGAATGGGCCCGCTAATTGGCTCTGTATGGCTGCGATAGATGGACGGATGTGACTAATGATTGAAAACCCTTCGCTGGGTGGAGAGCGTCGCTCCCACAGCTCAAGAATAAAGAGGCATTGGAACAAAGAAAGGGAGAAAGAGTGAGGGAGAGAGGGAGGCTGTCTTGTCCGCTTAAGGATTACGTGAAGATAGGCTGAGTCCCAAAGCAAAAGGGAGGGAGGTTGGGGGCATCTCGTCCCCCACTGTGTGTGTAGGAAGGAGGCTTCGGCATGAAATGGTTAATGTTGAAAGTAATGTGGAAGGATCAGCGATGAGTGAATTGAGCGTCTTGTCCTGCAAGAGGAGGAGGAGGACGAGGACGAGATGAGGTTCGCTCTCCGGAGGCTCGAGCCAAGAACCTCCACACAGGTATAGTCGCGTCCAGATGTCTTCCAGAACCATGTCACGATATAACTTCAAATTTGACCGTTGGTCCATCTGGGATTTGCTTCCTCCCAGATGTTGTTCAGGACGAAGAAGCTATGCGGTTTCAGCCAGATAAGAGGAAGTCTTCAGTCATTTTTGTGAGGGCGAAGGTCAGACGTATTTCATTCATCTCCGGGAAGCTCACGCGACGTACCCTTTCATACCTGGTGGCACCTTTAATTTCAATATGCTTGCCTTTAGGCCCTGCTGCCGCCAGGCTATTTTATTAATTTCCGCGACTTACGCCCCCCTTGGTAGGGACGAGGGTTTAGCCAGTTTCAGTCGGCTCTTTATATACCGTTTGGCAATTTTCCTTTTCATCTGTTAGGAGCCAGACTGATTCACTCTCCTCCATGGCACCATGTATCGGTACCGTAGCGAGTGGCACTATTTCGAAAATGGGTGCCATAAAATCGAGTCCACACTAGGGTTAAGATGCGTCGATACAAGGCGAGTGAAGTGGGAGGAAGGGAGGGGGGCAGGAGTACATTATTCGAAAGATAAGATAGGCAGTCTCTCCATATCTCAAGTTTCTTCCCATTTTTCTTCCTGGTGGCGATTGAACGCAAGGACGTTACCCTTAGTGAAGAGCAGTGTAACCTCAGAAAATATTTTTGGCTGTAGTTGACTATCCACCTCTTGTGGTTGATCGGTTTTGTGGATATGGGCTTCGTGTGTTTTACCCCCCACCCCAACAAAAATTATATATTTATTTATTTTTAGTGGAGTTCTTTACCTGTTTGGTTTCCCAGTAACACGGTTTGGTTGGGTCTGCCACTAAGTTTTCACGATTTTTCTTTAATAAGTGTGGGTTTGTTTAATAATCTTTTAGAGTATAAGATCACGTAGATCCATGATTATCATCGCATCATATAGTATTCATTAATTAATTAATTTTAAAAATCCTATATCCTATATAAATCTACTTAGGGGAGTTTATACCGTGTGCGTAGAACGAATAAGGTTGAGTTTGACTTGCCAACCATGTGCTTTTCTTCCCCCCCACCCCCCCACCTTCATCCTCTCCGCATTTTTTTATTTGCCAACATGTGGTCTTCTCATCACATGTGTGTGTTTCTTGTCTTTCACGTCGTCCAAATGTCATTGTTACTTGCACGTAATACATATAACAAGGTTAGATCAAAGATGGAACACCCTCTGCGCGCGCACACACACACACACACACACACACACACACACACACACACACACACACACACACACACACACACACACACACACACACACACACACACACACACATGCACGCATGCATGGACATATGCATGGACGCACGCACACATCAAGTCACCAACGAAGTAGGAGGGTTTGGGGTTGGGCAGAGGTGGGTTGAGGTGACCGAGAAACGGGTTGAACCCAAGAACCCAACAAAAAGGAGAGGTCGGTGGGTAGGGGGTTAGGAGGGAATTAGAGTTCGGGGGGTGGTAAGGGGGTTGGTTGGGCGGGTGCATGGTTTTAGGGAGACTGACCATTGCTTGGAAGCAGAACAGATGGATATACTTATGAGTTTGTTACCTCTTCCCTCTTTCCACCACCACCATCACCACCACCACCATTTCTCCCCCACTCCTTGTCTCTTCCCAAACCCTCCCTCCCTTCTCCCCCACCTCTCCCCTCCTCAGATATAAAAGTTTTCAGAGCTTAGGGAGTGTTAACCGCTCCTCCGTATACTCATTCCTCTCGAACGATAGTGAACTGATCGCTGAGAATTCTTGGCCCTATTTGAAAAGGTATGGTTTAACTAAAACACCCTATACATATCTCCTAACACTTTTCACGGCCCCTTTTTTGAACGTATGCCTGTACTGTAGTGAGGTGAGGGGTTTCCTACCGTCTGGGACGTAGGATTCCCCGTCACAGGTCGCGAATCGCCTGTGGCGAGGCTGCTGGGAGCTTGAAGAAGTTGGCTTTGAATGAAGGGGGTGTCAGGCCCTTTGGGGATGGAGAAGATCCCCGTGTACACGTCCTTCCCTGTATTGCTCTGCGGTTGCTCGGTACTCATTTCCAGCTAAGTTACTCTTCGACTTTCGCTGGTGGCAGGACATGTGCAAAGTAAGGTAGATGACTAACTCCTGACCTCTTGTTGATGACCGAGTCTTGCTGCTGGTGGCACCACACGGCCCACGTAGGGAGGAGGTACCCGTCCAATGAAAGGGAGGCGGGAACCGGTCGTGGGATTCCTAATGATCTGCAGGAGGCTCATGGAATGCAGTTACACTTAAGGGAAGGTTTTAAGGACGTAATTACATTGAAAACCCAAGGGTGGTGACGTCAGGGTTGAAAAAGCCACCGCCTGGGGACCGAAATAGCCGCAGTTGAACATGTCTTGTGAGGCCTGCCTGGCTGGCTGGCTGGCTTGGCGGCGGCGGCGGCGGCGGTGGCGGCGGCGGCGGCGGCGGCGGCGGCGGCGGCGGCGGCGGCGGCGGTGGCGGTGGTGGCTCAGCCGTCCGCCCTGCACAGCACAGGGCCAGTGTTGCCTTGGCATTGTTCTGTGCTCGACGTGTTCGAGCTCTCGGTTCCCGCCGGTGCTCGCGCGGTGCTCTTCGAACCTTTTCTCTCCCCTTTGAACCTCTTCTCCCCCTTTTTCGCCCCCCCCTCCCCGTCCTCGAACGCCGGTGTCTTGCAGTTACCATCGTAGTTTTCCCTTCCGCATGCTTACATCTCACTTCCTCCTCTTCATTAACTTTAATTTCCTTGCCATCTCCACATTTCTGCTTCTCCACCACCACTACTACTGCCGCTTCCACTTCCACCGTCCCCGCCCCCATAGCCCCGCCCCTATAGCTCCACCAAGCTTACTTTCACCTTAGACGCTTACTACCGCCGTCGTGCGTCGTACCCACGGTCCGCCTGCCTGCTTGCCTTCATCCCGTCGCCACCGCTCACTACCCTCCTCATTCTCCCTCGCTTGCCCACCTCCTCCGTCTTCCTCTTCTTCTTCTTCTTCTTGCTATCATACGCCCCCCCCCCCGTAACTCTTCTTTTTCCTTTTCTTCTTCTTCCGTACCGAACTGTACTCGACATCACCTACATCATGGCGGTCAAACAACGGTAGTAGATAGAGGAATGATACACAGTTACCATAATCCTTTCTAATGGTGTGGTGTAACAGTGTTCTGGTTAACACTACGTGGCTGATAAAATTGTATTAATTGTCTTATTGTGTAGCAGTGTGTGCGTCCCGCTTTTCCTGCGTTTTGCATTTCATCCCCCTGAAAGTCCTGAATCTGTTTTGCCTCCTGGCTATGATAGCGGCAGTAGATTAGGACATAGATGTAATATGTATATATATATATATATATATATATATATATATATATATATATATATATATATATATATAATATGTATGTATGTATACACACACACACACACACACACACACACACACACACACACACACACAACGTTGTGGTGTTAGGATGCAGTGAAACCCGAAAAGGTGTTACTAAAAGATGATATTAGTGAATTGTAGAGTGAGATTCCCTTTTTTGTGAATGGTGCTCTGTGCGTCAAGTGATTTAATTAGTTGCTGTGCTGCACGTATGGTAAGCTGTGATCCTTTTGTTTAACCTCTCTAATCCGGTGATGGCGCGTGGCCCGGTGACACGCGCCAGGCTATTTTATTCATTTGGAAAGTGGTCTCTCGGGGTTGAAGGAGTTCGGAGGGTCTTGAAGAACCTATGAGAACCTCTTCATCCCCGTGACACCTGAGATTTTTATTTATTTTGGGATGATCCTTCCGGATTAACGAGGTTAATAAGGCTTCCTGGCTGTGCTCCAGTGTTATCTTGGATGTCATCTGCTCTCGCGGCTTTGTCAAGTAGTTTGCACTGTGCCCTACGGATCTGCCTCCTCAGTTAAGCTGTCGTAGTCCCTTCATTTCCTATTTTTTTTTTTTTTTAGGAATGAGTGACGTTGTTAGTGTTATGTGGATATTTTTTCTTTTTGTTATCCCTTTTTTTAAGTCTTTGCGACCGTAGGCTCGCTGTTTGCAGGCTTCACGCCCCCCCCCCAAACTCCAGACCACTTTTCTGTGTCAATCGGATCAAACCAGAGCTTTCAGCGAATTGATTAGAAATTGAATGGATCAGCTTTTATTATTATTTTTTCTTAAAGTTCTCCCTTCCCCTTAAGAGCTCCGGTTTGGTTCGGGATGCTTGTGTTAATGTGTGCCTCTGTGATCCCCCGCCTCCTGCAGAATCAGCGTCAACAGTCTGGTGTCGTGCTTATCGGCTGCTACATCGGCGACCACTGCGGGCATGTGGCGGGACAGGTCGGCACCACACTACCCCCCTGCACGATGATGATGTTTACTTCGCCTTTTGCACAGCTCTCGTTGTTCTTGTTCTTGTTTAGACCTTTCGCATCCTCCGCATCCTCCTCGTGTTCCTCCTTCTCCTGTACCTCCTCCTCCTCCGCCTCCTCATCCTTTTCCTTCTCCTCCCCCTCTTACTTCTCCTCTTCCTCCTTATCTATCTCATCCTCATCCATCTCCTTCTCCCTCCTTTCCCTTCACCTTCTCCTCCTATTCAACTTTGTTTTCTTCTGTTTTTCCTCCTCCTCCTCCTCCTCCTCCTGGCCCTTGACCTTGTCTCCTAGGTTCTATTTTCCTCCTAGCCACTGTCTTCCTCTCCCCGCCTTCTCCTACTCCTCCTCTTCTTTTTTCCTCTTCCTCTTACTTCTCCTCCTGTCTTTCACCTCGCCCTCGCCCTCCCACTCCTTCTCCTGTTTTTCACCTTGTCCTCTTCGTCCCCCTCCTCCTCCCCCTCCTCCTCCCACTCCTCCTCCCACTCCTCCTCCTCCCACTCCTCCTCCTCCCACTCCTCCTCCTCCTCCTCCTCCTACTACTACTACTACTGCTACTGCTACTACTACTACTACTGCTACTACTACTACTACTACTACTACTACTACTACTACTACTACTCTACCCCACGTACTCGCTTCACTCCCCCATTCTCATTCTCCCCTCACTCTTCTCCTCCTCTTCCTTTTTTCGCCTACTTCTCCTTCTTATACTTCTACTTGTCCTCCTCTTCCTCCTCCTTATCCTCTTCTTCCTCCTTATCCTCTTCCTCCCCCATCCTCTTCCTCTTTCTCCTCCCCTCTTTCTCCCCCTCCTCTTCCTCTTTCTCCTCCTCTTCTTCCTCTTTCTGCTTCTCCTCTCCGTACTCCTCTTCCTCCTCTCTCCTCCTCCTCCCCCTCCCTCCTCCTCCTCCCCCTCCCTCCTCCTCCTCCCCCTCCCTCCTCCTCCTCCCCCTCCCTCCTCCTCCTCCCCCTCCCTCCTCCTCCTCCCTCCTCCCCCTCCCTCCTCCTCCTCCCTCCTCCCCCTCCCTCCTCCTCCTCCCTCCACCTCCTGTCCCTCCTATTCCTCCTTTCTTTTTCATAATTCTCCTCTTTTTCTTTTTGCTTCTCCTCCTCTTCTTCCTCCTTACCCCTCCTCCTCCTCACCCCTCCTCCTCCTCCTCTTCTTCTTCCTCCTCTTCCCTCCACCTCCTGTCCCTCCTATTCCTCCTTTCTTTTTCATAATTCTCCTCTTTTTCTTTTTGCTTCTCCTCCTCTTCTTCCTCCTTACCCCTCCTCCTCCTCCTCCTCCTCACCCCTCCTCCTCCTCTTCTTCTTCCTCCTCCTCCACCTCCTCCTCCTCCTCCTCCTCTTCCTTCCCACCACCTCCTTCCCACCACCTTCCTCTTCATTCTTGTCTTCCTTTACTTTCTCTTGCTTCTACTCTTTCACTTCCTCCTCCCACTCTTCTTCCTCCTCCTTTTCCTCTTTCTCCTCCTCTTCCTCATCTTCTTCCTCCTCTTTTTCGTCCTCTTTCTCGTCCTCTCCCTCCTCCTCCTCCTCCTCCTCCTCCTCCTCCTCCTCCTCCTCCTCCTCCTTCTCCTTCTCCTTCTCCTTCTCCTCGCTATGCTCTTTCACCTCCTATTCCCCTCTTTCTCCTCCTCCCTTCCTTCTCTTTCCCCTTCTCCTCCTCAACCTACTCCTCATCTTTCACCTCCACCTCGCCCATCCTCTTCTGCCATTTCTTGTACAATCTTCCACCTTCCTCCTCCTTCTCCTCCTCCCAACAACATTTGTTACCATTTCCCTTCCGCAGCGTCTCCCTTGCCCCGTCTCCCCTTCTGTGTATACATTTGATCGTCTTTTGTCTACCCATGTTCCTTCCACTGTTTTACCTCTGTAGACATGTGTCAAGGTGTTTTGTGCTCTTGCCGGCGATATTTGGGGTACCAGAGAGATAAGGCCAATGAGATGTTGGTCTGTCCCCCCTCCCTCCCGCGGTTGTGGACGGACTTGGAGCATCTCGTCGAAGCGGTATTACGTCGTCGTTGCTTTTCTTGAGCGACGTGACTTCATATCGTTTCAACACAAAACCCTTGAACTCATGACTAGGAAGCGTTGCTGTAGATCTTTGATCTTATTTCTGAATGAACTCACAACCACTTGTACCTTAGCAGAACGATGGGTCCGTCAAGGACACAAGGTCAGTGGGAGGGAGGGGTATCACCTCAATTGTTAATAAGATGTTTGATAAAGTAGACACTGATGTCGTCTGCCTAAGGAAGAGAGTGGGTCTTCTCTCTGAAAATAGAATGCTGTCGTTTCCTGCAGCATGTATTGAATATTCTAGTTGTAGGCTTATATTTCTTTTTTTTTCTAAACCTCTCTTCCATTTCGGCAACCAGAATCTTCAGCTGATCTGTCTTGAAGACGTAGATGATGTACAGAGCGCAGCACTTCTACGTTGTTGTGACTTAACACGAATGCAATTTTGAGTAAAGATACCTTGGACTTGCGGTTTAGTGGAAAACAAGACTCTCTAGCCACTACCCATCTAACTATAGTCTTACTTCTCACGTTTCTCTACTAACCCAGTCTCCTGAATGATAGTATTATGTCTTTGCATTGCAAGGTTTTGAAGTCAGATGAGGTCTTAGCACTGAAGGATATTTGTTTTGTGGTATCCCGCGATCTGTGTACTTCTGAAGTACATTTTAGGGTCTTGACATCACGTCGGTAATAAAACGTTTACCAGACACGAGTAAGGGTAGATGAAAACTTAGAACTTGCACCAAGTGAGATATGTGTTTTATACCATTGACCTGAGTGCGAAAGCGGTTATTACAAATAGATCTGCTCGAGCGGAATCATTGGGTCTGACCTCTGTGTTTCCATGTTAACTTTACCTCATTACATTTGCAGTGTTTATGCTTGAAGTAACAATAGTATTGCAAACATTGGTTTTATATTTTGCGATTTATTTGTGTGAAAATCGAAGTCACAAACCCTAGTAATGCATATCTGATGGTTAGAATCTAACTATGTATTGTGTACCCTGTGTATGTGTTGTCTAACTTGTTTGCTAACCAGCTCTGACTTTTGTGCATGCACCGACTAACAGCAAGCTTTCTTGGAGAACGTGAGTATGATGTTTCTGTACATTTATGATTATGCAGTATGATAGTAGCATTGCCAGTCGATGACAAAAGTAGAGCTCATTAACATTGCATCAAATTTGCTTTAACTGAGATTGTCATTTTCAGCCTCTTCTTTTGTTTATTTATTTAATCTTAATATGTACCAGATTATATCAAACAAGTCACATTACACAATAGTTCCAATTTATTTTCTAAATTTTTCGTTGATCAAAAAGGATATTCCCAACACTTATTTTTTGTAGGCCACATTTAGTTTGAAAAGTAACTTAGGCAATGGTGTAATCATGTCAATATGCAAACGTGAAATCCTGAATAACATAAACCTCCACCCGCGCCTTCGTCGAGCTGTCTGACCCGTGGACTGTCCCCAGGTTCCTGGTCAGCTTCATGGTCGACGCCCGGGGAGGGGCGATGCGGGGTTGCCGGCACTCAGGTGTCCGCGTCATCATACCGCCCCGGAAGGCCGCAATGCCCATGCGAATCACATGCAGGTATCTGAAGAAAGACAAATTGGTACACGCTCCCCCGCTCATGGAGGGCGAAGCCTTGGCCTCGAGAATTCTGGAAATGGGACCTGCAGGAGCAAAGTTTCTAGGGTAGGTGACCGGGGATTGGGAAGGAGATCGTAAACCAGGATCCTCAGGTGGTCAGTATCTATTGGCAATAATAATACTGTCAACTGTTTTTGTTAATGACAACCTCCCAGACTTTCAGTATCAACCAAGAATTCCCTAGGATGGATGTTTGTTTTTAACTTGACTAGGTCAGTACCCAATAAAATTACCTCATTGTTGTCAACAGATATCGATCGAACGTAGGCCCGATCTCTTTCTGTGTTGCTGTGATTGTTTTGAAATATGGTTATAGGGTGGTTGTGGTCAGGACGTGAAATGTATTCGTGGGGCCTTATTGCTTCCCTTTTCCA
>NC_134811.1:47564950-47567450 GCF_046742065.1 Oratosquilla oratoria | reverse complement strand
TATATATATATATATATATTATATATATATATATATACATACATACATACAGTGGCCGCGAAAAGTTTGGCCGCAAAATTATAGGCGCCCCAACTTTCCCTTAAACTCAAAACATGCGAAAAATACAACTTTCCACTCAAACTTTTCGCTATTTTTCAATGCTAGCGTTTGTACCCGTATTTAGCCGAGACAATACACACTATTTGGCAACGCTGTTTAGGCGCACTCGATGTCACATGGAGTCAGTTTCTAAACATCTCTCACGGAGAGTAGTCTTTTTTTTGCAGTGGTCTCTGTTTTTGTGCCTTGATATCTCCGTAATGGGAAGTGGTAAAGAGCTGGAAAGAGACACAGTTGTTACAATCATAACCCTCTATAAGGAGGGTTATAAGTTTAAAGATATTGCTACTTGTGTGGGAATTAGAGTGCGTCAAGTGCAAAAGTGGACCAAGAAATTTCGAGACGAAGGAAGTGACATCATTCGTACTCCAAAGCATCGCTCTGGTCGGCCAAGGAAGATATCAAATCGTACTTCTATGGATCTAACTGCCTCCTAATAACCATAGGAGGCAGTTAGAACTGTAGAAGTACGATATATATATATATACATATATATATATATACATATATATATATATACACATATATACATATATATATACACATATATACATATATATATATACACATATATATAATATATATATATATATATACATACATATACCAAGGCTTTTTCCCCCTTCCAAGGGAGGTAGCCAAAAAGGGAAAGGCATAAAAACACTCCCACCCATTTCATCCCTAAATACACTCCACACTCCCACCCTCCCTCTCATCTGAGCACCTCCTGGATGACGGATCATCCCTGCACCTTGCCCACCGCCCTGGGTCAGAAGCAGTGTTGCAAGACACAGCACATCCACAGCAAGGCCGCTTCATTTAATCGGCGACCCCCCCTCTCCGTCCCCCCTTGCATATAAGGAGAGGACGGGGAGAAATCCCTTCGGGCTGCGTCAAAATTTACTCACACATACTACCCCACCCCCCACCCCCCCGCCCATTTCTCCTCATGCAATCACAACATCATCCATATACAACCATTCTCCACTCACCTCTGTCTTCCGTCCTCTCCCTTCCTTCCTCAACAGACATTCCCCTCTTCCCCAAAGCCCCCTTCACCCCATCCATCCATCCACCTCATCCTAGGACGTCCCCTCATGTTCACTCCCTCCACATCTGCCTTCCATACCTCTTTTACTAGTCTTTCTTCACTCATTCTTTCCATGTGTCCAAACCATCCTAATATTCTTTCATCAACCCTATCTCCCAAATCCTTTTTCACCCCTGTTCTCCTCCTCACCTCCTCATTTCTCACTCTATCCAGCCTAGTAACCCCCACCATACTTCTCAGACACCTCATCTCAAACACATTCAAACTCCTTCTCTCTTCTTCTCTTATGTTCCACGTTTCTGCCCCATACAGTGCTGTTGGCACAATCACTCCTTCATACAGTCTCCTCTTCGCATCCATTCCCAAATGTCTATTCCTCATTACACTCTTTAAACCACCAAGGCATTTACTCGCTTCTCTCAATCTACATTCTACCTCCACCTTCACTCCACCTTTTCCTGCTACACTTGCACCCAAGTAGCTAAAACTATCCACTTCCTCCAGTCGCTCTCCCTTAATGTTCACTTCCAGTCTACTGCCACTTTCACCCCTTGTACATCTCATCACCTTACTTTTACCCACATTTATCTTTAGCTTTCTTCTATCACATACTCTCCCAAACTCTGCCACCAGCTTCCTCAATCCCTCCTCTGACCCTGCCACAAGCGCAGTGTCGTCCGCAAACAACAGCTGGCTCACCTCCCACTTTTCTCCATTTTCTTTAACCATCTCCAATCCCTGACTCACTACCCTAGCATTCACCTCTCGCACCACCCCATCCATGTATAAGTTGAACAGCCAGGGCGACATAACGCATCCTTGACGAAGTCCCACCTTTACTTCAAACCACTCACTCTCTCCATTTCTAATCCTAACACATGCTCTACTACTCTCATAAAAACTCTTGACAGCTCCCAAAAGCTTTCCTCCTATCCCATAAATCTGCATAACCTCCCACAGTGCCTTTCTGTCTACCCTATCATAAGCCTTTTCCAGATCCATGAAAGCCCAAAAAACATCCTTCTTCTTTCCTATAGCTTTCTCACATATCTGTCTTACCACAAAGATCTGATCTACACAACCTCTACCCGTCCTAAATCCACACTGTTCCTCACCAATTACTCCTTCTGTTCCTCTCCTAATCCTCTCAATTAAGATCCTCCCATAAGCCTTCCCTACTACACTCAACAGGCTAATCCCTCTGAAATTACTACATTCACACTTGTCCCCTTTTCCCTTGTAAAGAGGAACTATACAGGCACTACTCCAGTCCTCCGGTACTCTACCCTCTCTCCAGCAAACATTAAATAACCTCACCAACCAGTCCAC
>NC_134811.1:47554950-47559950 GCF_046742065.1 Oratosquilla oratoria | reverse complement strand
TGTTCAAGAATGTCAGTGCAACATTCCACACAAAACTGCCTCTGGTCATTGGAGAGGATCTTTGGCACGAACTTGGCACAGACTTTGTGGAGCTTCAGATCTTCAGTCAGAACGGTCTCTACTGTGCCAATACTAATACCAACAGCTTCAGATATCATCCTCACAGATATTTGATGGTTTTGTTTGGTTTTCTTAAGTTTAACACAAAATTTGATGGCGTAACATTGCTCCATGTTTCCCTGCATCTTGACAAGTGTTCACAGATCAGCAAACCAAATCAGACTGGTTCCACCACATTCGAGAATGTCAGTGCAACATTCCACACGAAACTGCCACTGGTCGTCGGAGAGGATCTTTGGCACAAACTTGGCACAGACTTTGTGGAGCTTCAGATCTTTGGTCATAACTGTCTCTACTATGCTAATACTAATACCAACAGCTTCAGATATCCTCACAGATATTCAACAGTCTTGCATCACTAACCTTCGCACTTCCTCAATGTTTTCCTCCTTGCATGCACTTTTTGGTGCTCCAGATCTGGGTTCATCATCAACCTGATCATTTCCTTCAGAAAATCTGTTAAACCACTGATAGAAACTTGCTTGGCTCATCTGTTCATCCCCATAGGCCTCCTTTAACATTCCATAAGCTTCTTGTTTGGTTTTCTCAAGTTTAACACAAACTTTTATGGTGTAACTGCTCCGTGTTTCCTTGCTTCTTGACAAGTGTTCACAGATCAGCAAACTGAATCAGATTGGTTCCACCACATTCACCGCTGCACTCAGACCTACAAATATAGAAAGTTGCCAGTTAGTCATTTTGTAGAATATATGTATGTATACTTCACCATGAAGTAGTAATTTGATCAAATCATATTTAATGTCTCGCCTGACATTTTCTCATTACTTATTGAACATAACTTGTACTACTGAGTTGATGACCTATAACAATCACTGTCAGTATGTAGGACATGTGGGCCTAGCTGGAAGGCAGACACTGGTGGGTGGCTAAGAATGGGTAATGGTTCACTTTGGTAATGAGAGGAGCAGGGGAGGGGGGTAGAAGACGGCGACAGAGATGGTGGTCGATGTATGTCAGCTTGGTCCTATGAGGTTGCAATACTCATCAAGTGGTGTCTCAAGGCCATCAGGGGGAGACGGTGATGGAGTTGATGTTCACACGTGGTGCTTGCAAGGTGGTCTGCATCTTCAGTGATTTCCATCTAGCTTATATACTGGGTCGGGTCATAATCCATGCTCCAATTGGCCGCTATGGAGAAATGTTGAGGCCACTGGAAAGCCAGATGCAGATACACTCCCGACCGCTGACTTTAGACAGAGCTGAGAATTACACATACATTCCCAGGAGACTCAGTTTGTCCAACCCATGGACCTCAAGGAACTACTTTGTCTGACCCAATGCGGTCGATGTTCATGATCAGTTGTCCCTGGGGACTTCAGGGTGCCAAGCGGTGGGGGATGGAGATACAGGTTCATTCCAAGGGGACATCGTGTGATCCAATGGTGTCGTGGAATGGTGTGAGGCCAATTGCCTAACACACTCCTATGGAAGTTAAGGCTGGAGGTGAAGTGTGTGGAGTCTCGACAAGAAATCATCAAAATAGTTATCCTCATCCCGGACATGATGAGGTCGTAACTTGAAGGCGGGGGTGGAGCTGGCTAGTAGACTGCAGGGGGAGTAGCAGGTGGTGGTCTGTTTGTCACAGGGTAGCAAGCTTTGGGCTGCTTGGCTACTCCCATGGGAATGGAGTTGTCCTGTATATCTTTGATCATGCTGAAGAGGTTGTTGCATCTCGGGAGACAGCTCAAAGGAATTTGTACTTGGAAGGCATCCTGGGATCATGGCATACAGTGGCATCGGTAGCATGGCTGCAACATCTCCCTGAAAAGATAGACACTTGAAAAGGGTTGTGGTTAGCGGGTGGGGTGTTAGGCTACCCAAGGTGTCATGGACCTTGACATTCGAGGTTGCCAGTCATTGACTTTACTGGAGTTGAGGTGTGGGACCATGTGTTCTCTGTTAAGCATGTGAGTGGGTCAAAGTGGGGATGCTCACAGGTCTAGTTTGCTAAATGATCTGGTGGCAGTAGGTCACAAGATAATACCTGTGGCAGGTGAGAGTGTAGGTAGGCAGGCTGCGGTGGCAGTTGAGCTGGTAGGCAAGTGGTGGCAATGGAGCTGGCATGCAAGTGGCAGCAGTCAAGCTGGCAGGCAAATGGTGACAGTCAAGCTGGCAGGCAAGTAGTGGTAGTGGAACTGGTAGTTGAGCTGATAGGCAAGTGGTGGCAGTCAAGCTGATATTTGGGGTGGCGGGCAAGTGGCAGCAGTCGAGCTGATATTTGGAGTGGCAGGCAAGTGGCAGCAGTCAAGCTGATAGTTGGGGTGTTGGGGTGACAGGCAAGTGGTGGCAGTCAAGCTGGGAGTCGAGCTGGCAGGCAAGTGGTGGCAGTCAAGCTGGCAGACAACTGGTAGCAGTTGAGCTGGAAGTCAAGCTGGCAGGCAAGTGGTGGCAATTGAGCTGGAGGTCAGGCTGGCAGATAAGTGGCTGCATTTGAGCTGGTAGTCGAGCTGGCAGTCAAATGGCAGCAATCAAGTGGGTAGTTGAGCTGGCAGGCAAGTGGCAGCAGTCTGGCTGGGAGTTGAGCTGTGAGGCAGTGGCGGCAGTCGAGCTGGCGGCAGCAGCAGCAGCAACTGGGGATCGGGACTTCAAATGTAGGGCAGCTAAATGTCAGGATGTAGGAGATGTGGGCATAGCTGGAAGGTAAACATTGATAAGGAGAACAGTTTTATTAAAAGTTGGGCATCTGAGAATGGGTAATGGCTCACCCTGGCAGCGAGAGGAGTGAGGGGGTGGGGTGGGAGGGAGGAGACGGCAACAGAGGTGGCAGTGATGTGCATCAGCTTGCTTTTCCAAGGTGGTCTGTAGGAGACGGCAAAGGAGGTGACAGCGATGCTCGTCAATAGGTACCCTAAGGCTGTCTGGAGGAGACGGCAATGGAATTGTTAGGGATGTTCACATGTACTGCTCCCAAGGTGCTCTGAATCTTCAGCGATTTCCATCTAGCTTATATACTGGGTCAGGTTACGACCAATGCTCTAATTGGCTGCTATGGAGAAATATTGAGGCCGCTGGAAAGCTGGATGTAGAGACGCTCCCAAGCTGCTGACCTTAGACAGAGCTGGGAACTACATGTGCATTCCCTGGAGACTCGGTTTATCCGACCCACGGATCTCAAGGAACTGCTTTGTCCAACCCAACATGGTTGATGTTCATGATTGGTTGTCCCTGAGGACTTCAGGATGCCAAGTTGTGGGGGATGGAGATGCAGGTGCATTCCAAGGGGATATTGTGCAATCCAGTGGTGTCATGGGATGGTATGAGGACAACTGCCGAATAGTCACACAGTAACACAACACATAAATTTAGATAGTGTCTCTTCTTAAAGAGATCAAAGTTAGGGCTCTAAGGACCATTGCTAGCTACTATAGGTCTGTGACCTTCTAGATAGTGGAACTCAAGGCAGCAATTATTGTTATGAATATTTTGTATGTGTTTGTGTTTGTCTATGTGTATACATATATATTGATAGATAATTTGAAATAATTTGTTTTTGTGACTTGTTTCAGGTGCATGCCATTGGTCCTGAAGGTGGTATGGTCTCCTCAACAGTGGTACCTCAGGTTCAAGCTGTGTTCCCTCAAGGTGCCCTCACCAAGAAGATCAAAGTGGGACTCCAGGTAAACCTCTTCAAGCCCCGCAAAAACCACACAGGCCCCATGAAAAAGATTAGTGTCAATAATATCCCAAAGAAAAAAAGGTTCTCATTAATTTGGTAAAGAGGAACCTGTCAATGAAAAATGAAATTAAAGATTTTGAAGGACGATAACTTTAGACTGCCATTTTCAGTCATTACATTAATGTTTTGACACTCATATCACCTCAGCTAAATTTGAGAAAGTTTCTAAGAAATCTTTATACTATTCTAGTCATTGATGCTCCCTATGTAATTTTGACAATCGGGTGACATAAGATAATAACATGGTTATGGTTAGTAACCTTTATTCTTTAGGACTTTGATACTTAATGTGAATAATTTTCAGTGTACCATTACAAATATGTACTATACAGTATAAGTCTATATAATGTATTTCGTGACCAGTAATTCACCAGTCTGAATCAATGTGCATACATACACACACACACACACACACACACACACACACACACACACACACACACACACACACACACACACACACACAAATATTTTACAGGGAAGAAACAGCAGTGGAAGAGAAATGGAATATATTGATGGAAAACTACAATGAAGGGGTAAACAGGCATGTACCAAGACAAAAGCGAGAGAGAGAGTACATTAAATGTTGGTTCAACAAAAGATGCAGTGAGGCAAAAGACAGAAGGGACAAAGCTTGGAAAAAGTGGAGAAAAGACAAAAAACAAAGCAAATGGCAAATTTATGTTAACTATAGAAATGAGTATGTTAATGTGAGAAGAGAGGAGAAAAGGAACCATGAGAAGGATATTATAGACAAATGCAAAGAGCAACCCAAACTATTCTATCGGTATGTGAATGGTAAACTTAAAAACAAACAGGAATTGGTGAAACTATGCCAAGGAAACATAGAATACACAGAAGATTTAGAGATGGCCGAAGTCATGAACAATCACTTTAAATCTGTTTTCACCAGAGAGAAAATACCGAATTGTGACATAGACAAAAACAAGAAATCTCCCCTCATGAATGAGTTTACAGCATCACTAAAGGAAATATCAGAACATTTATCAAGGCTGGATGTCAGAAAATCACATGGCCCGGACGGTATTGCAAATTGGATTCTAAAGGAGTGCAAAGAAGAACTAACAGACAAAATACACATCTTAATAAACAGCTCACTCAAAGAAGGAAAGATACCCGAGGACTGGAAAAACGCTAACATTGTACCAATACACAAAGGAGG
>NC_134811.1:47532450-47539950 GCF_046742065.1 Oratosquilla oratoria | reverse complement strand
TTGAATCCATGTATTGTTTTTGCACACACTACTTTATCATCTAACTTGTTCCAACTGTCTATTACTCTGTGAGGAAAGCTGTTCTTTTTCAGATCTCTTCTATAGTTGTCTTTCTTGATTTTCTTTCTGTGTCCTCTTGTATTTCTATCATCCCATTTTATTAGATCCTCTCTATCAATAATTTCTATGCCTTTCATGATTCTGTAAATAGCTATCAAATCTCCTCTCTCTCTTCTTTGTGTGTGTGTGTATTTACCTAGTATTTTACGGGAAGGGGAGCTATGCTCATGTGTCCCGTCTTCATATCTCATTTTATCTAAACTATTTTTAAATTCATGTATTATTTTTGCACACACCACTTTCTCATCTAACTTGTTCCAAATGTCTATTACTCTGTGAGGAAAGCAGTTCTTTTTCATATCTCTTCTATAGCTGTCTTTCTTGATTTTCTCTCCCTGCCCTCTTGTAATGTGTGTGTGTGTGTGTGTATGTATGCTAATAAGAAATACTAGTAACTTGTGTTCAGTTATGCAAGAGTGACCACTGGGAAAAAACTAAACAAAGCAGAGCACTTGTGTTTATTACATCTTCAGTGCATAGTACATTGCACTGAAGATGTAATATACAAAAGTGTTCTGCTTTGTTCAGTTTGTTTTCTCAGTATTTACCTAGTTGTATTTACGCAGTTGTATTTTATGGGATGGGAGCTATGATCGTTGTGACCCGTTTTCATATCTCTCCATGTCCATTTTTTTCTTGAAATTGTGTATAGTTCTGGCATTCACTGTTTCACTGTTCAATTTGTTCCAAACATCGATCACTCTGTGTGGGAAACTATTCTTTTTCAGGTCTCTTCTGTCACTGTCTTTAGTTTCTTTTCTTGTCCTCTTGTTTCCCTCTTGTCCCATTTTAATATGTCATCTCTATTGAGAACTTCCATCCCCTTCATAATTCTGAAAATGGTTAACAAATTGCCTCTTTCCCTTCTCTGCTCCAATGTTGACAACTGTAATTTCTCCAATCTTTGTTCATATGTCAAGTTTGATAGTGTGGGTGCCATTTTTGTCACTGCTCTTTGGATTCTTTCTAATTTTCTTGTGTTTTTCTTTGTGCTAGGTGCCCACATTGATATAGCATATTCTAATTTCGGTCTTATCAATGTGATAACTATTTTCTTAACCATCTCCTCATCCATGAAGTCGAAGGCCACTTTTATTGATCTTAATAGGTTGTAGGTCTCTCCAAATAACTTATTTACATGTTTGTCAGGTGTCAAATCACTTGAGATGATTACTCCTAGGTCCCTCTCTGAGTTTACTTTTTTGACTACTTTGTTTCCAATCATATACTTTCCTGAAACTCTATTTTTGCCTCTTCCAAATTCCATTATGCTACATTTCTTGATATTGAAGTTCATTTCATATTTCCGGCTCCATTCGCATACTTTATCCAGGTGATCTTGTAGCGATCTGCAATCTTCTGTTTTCACTCTTGAGTAATTTGGCATCGTCAGCAAAAAAGTATGTGTGACAATTTACTCCTTCATCCATATCATTTATGTATATGGCAAACAATAAAGGACCCAAAACAGAGCCTTGTGGGATGCCACTTTTTACGTCTTCCCATTTCGAATTTTTGTCTTTGAGTACCACTCTCATTTTTCCACTCTTGTGTGTATTTGTATTTAACTAGTATTCACCTAGTTGTATTATATGGGAAGGGAGCTATGCTGTGGTGACCCGTCTTTGTATCTTTCAGTATCAACTTTTTTCTTAAAATCTTGAATAGTGTTTGCACACACTGTTTCTTTATCTAGATTATTCTAGATATCCAGCACTCTGTGTGGGAAGCTTTTTTTTCAGATCTCTTCTATAGTTATCCTTTTTGAGTTTCTTTTTGTGTTCTCTTGTTTTTCCATTGTCACTTTTTAGTAAATCATTCCTATCAAGGATTTCCACTCCTTTCATGATTATCTAGATAGTAGATCACCTCTTTCTCTTCTCTGCTCCAGTGTTGGTAGTTCCAATTTGTGTGTGTGTGTGTGTGTATGTATATATATATATATATATATATATATATATATATATATATATATATATATATATATATATATATATGTATGTATAATATATAAACATTGTGTGTGTGTGTGATTCACCAGGGTCTTGGATCATATGTTGGCTCATGATTGACAGCTATTTCCCTCCTGGAAGAGAGCTCAGAGCTCATATATGACCGATCTATGGGTAATGTTGACCTTACATGCACACACACCCCCAACTCCCGCCCACAAGAGTTAGAGTAAAAACCTGCACCACAGCTATACTGAAATTATTTCAGCCCTGGGCAGCATTCGAACCAGGACTGCCATAGTGGCAGCCGAGAACTCTACCAGCTGCACCACGAGTTGTGTGAAGGTGCGTGTGTGTGTGTATGTATGTATGTAAGAGGGAGGGGCGTGTGGATGGGAGTGGAGAATGTGGGGATGGAATGGGTGAGAGTTTTTGGCTACCTCCCTTGTAAAGGGGGAAAAGCCTTTGGTATATGTATGTATGTGTGTGTGTATATACATACATATATATATGTATATATTTATATATACATATATATATATATAATATATATATATATATATATATATATATAAAAGATATGTATATATGTATTTACCTAATTGTACACACATACATATACCAAGGCTTTTTCCCCCTTTCAAGGGAGGTAGCCAAAAAGAAAAAGGCACAAAATCATTCCCACCCATTCCACCCCTAGATACACTCCACTCCCCTCCACCCTCCCGCTTATCTTAGCACCTCCTGGATGACAAGTCATCCCTGCACCTTGTCCACTCCCCTTGGTCAGAGGCAGTGTTGCAAGTCACAGCACATCCACAGCAAGACTGCTTCTTTAAATTGGCGACCCCCCCTCTCCATCCCCCCCATGGATAAAAGGAGAAGACGGGAAGAAATCCCTTCGGGCTGCATCAAATTTTGCTCACACATACTACCTCACCCCCCATCCCCCCACCCATTCCACCTCATGCATCACAACATCATCCATATACAACCATTCTCCATTCACCCCTGTCTTCTGTCCTCTCCCATCCTTCCTCAACAGACATTCGCCTCTTCCCCAAAGCCCCCTTCACTCTATCCATCCATCTCATCCAAGGACATCCCCTCAAGTTCACTCCCTCCACATCTACCTTCCATAACTCTTTTACTAGTCTTTCTTCACTCATTCTTTCCATGTGTCCAAATCATCCTAATATTCTTTCATCAACCATATCTCCCAACTCCCTCTCCTCCCCTGTTCTCCTCCTCACCTCCTCATTTCTCACTCTATCTAGCCTAGTAACCCCCATCATACTTCTCAGACACCTCATCTCAAACACATTCAAACTCCTTTTCTCTTCCTCTCTTATGTTCCATGTTTCTGCCCCATACAGTGCTGTTGGCACAATCACTCCTAATTGTAGTATACAAAAAAAGAGCAACATTCATTGAATCCTGTTCCAACTTTATCTATTTCCTTGATTTCCAGTTATCATATTCCGATTTGAACTCATCTGTAGTTTGCAGTTGGGCCCTATCACCCAAGTTATTTCATGTATTTATACATCTATATGGAAAATTGTATTTCTTCACATCCAATACATATGTGGTCTCTCTTAATTTTCTCCCCTGACCTCTTTAAGCCCTCACATTTTTAAACAAGAGATTTCTTCTGTCATTGCAAACTATCCCCTCTAGTGACCTGAATACTGTAATCATATTGCCTCTTTCTCTTCAATCCTTCAAAGTTGGCAGACCCAGTGCTTTTAGTCTTTTCTCATGTGGTTTATCTGCCAGGGTAGGGACCAGTTTGGTTGCTGTCCTTTGTATTCTCTTGATCTTGCTTACATCCTTCACTCTGTGTGGGGACCATATCACCGATGCATATTCCAGTCTTGTATGTGTATGTGTGTTTGTGTGTATTGACAGAACTGTTCATGAAATGTGTCATTAACCTACATGGGTGGGTGTGTACAGCCTATAATACCAAGGGTGATGGTGATACTCATTTTCTTGTACCTCATACCCAGTGAACTACAACAAAAGAAATACAACACTACCATCTCTCTGTGTACACAATTTTTTCTATATTTTTTAAGTTAATAAATAATTGTTCATATTTCTAGTTGAAAGATAACATCACTGTATCCTGCAAAATTTCAGTACATCTTACATTGGTTGCTGATCAATACATTTTTTTTTTTATTATTTATAACAACTGTCAGAGCAGTTGACAGTTGGAGTGAGGAGGGACATAAGACAATATTTGCCCCCCCCCCTCCTGTTTTTTTTTCCATGTTTATACACCTGCATAAACACTCAGTATTGTGGAAAATGAAAAAAAAGTGTTTTCTTGAAGGGATATTGCACTCCATTAAATGTTCATGAAGGAATGTCTATAGTTAAAAAGTGATGATAAATTCTTTTTAACCTCTTCAATACAAGCCAAATTCTCACACACGGCATTGGATGCCTAATATACAAAGCATCACACTACTTGCATTGTAAAATATGAAGTCATTGCTGTATTACTCATTTTTGTTCACTCTGAGTAATAATAAACACAGAAAATATGATCAAAGCAGTTCGGGGGTCACTCAGCTACAACTACAAAATAAATATAATATGTATATGCCAGCATCCTCATATATCCACTTGCACCTCCTGATGCCTACATAAACGTCATTGTATTGAAGAGGTTAACTCCTCATCTCGGTCCTCTCCTGTTAGACATCTATTTAATTTCCTCCATCATTTTTCCCATACATTTTCTTTCTCTTGTGCTCTTTTTATAATTATCTTTCCCTCCTTTCCTTGTATATATAGACATATACATATACATACATACATGTGCATATATATATATATATATATATATATATCTTCATATTCATATATAATTATACATACATATTGATATATAATTGATATGTATTTATATAATGAATGTATGTATGAGTGAAATATGTCAGCACACACATGTGTGTTCATATATCAGTATATATTATTGCTTAACAAAATGTTGATATAATGATAATCTGATTCATTCTTTGCCAGAATTTGCACATGTCTTTTCTGATCATAAATGAAGACAATAATCAAAACTGATCAAGGGAGAACACAAAGTTTGCTTCTCTCAATATATAAACAGAACATTTTCACAGCTCATAAATACAGCATCTTTCACCAACATTCCATAGAAATTATTAATGTTATTCTGTTATACAGCTTTATTTTTGCTGTGTTTTAAATTTTGATATTTTTATGTATGCTATGTACCTGTTTTGTTTTTTATGCGAGTAGAATTGAAGAGGACCTTTGGTTTTGGTGTAATCTTGTGTGGACTTCTTTTTATAATGTTTTAATTTTATTTTTACAGTAGTTTTTAAGACTGCCATGCTTCATTTATGTTTGATACCCCAGAAAAGTCATGCCTTGAAGAGTTTTCATGGTTAACATAGTAAAAAAATGCTTTAATTGTTTATGTTCAGTTAGTACTTTTGCCTCCTTCTTACACATTTTGTTTATTGGATATGCATGTTTTGAAAACCATATCTTGACCCCTTGCTCATTTACTGCATGTATATAGTTAGGTAATAGTATTTATATTGTAGAATTCACACTCCTCAAATGTTTTTATGTTTACAGGAATATAGATTATTTTTACTTAAAGAGAATTGTATGTGTTCAGAATCTTGCCTCGAGAAGTAAGCTGCTCTTGCTTTTTGATCTGTGAAATGAGTTAGTACATTGTTTGTAATGGGGAAATCAGAAAATATTTATCAAACATTTGTTATACATTCCAAATTGTTTAACACAGTAATAGGAGTGGAGCTATTATTGAAATACAAAACTTATAGTTTCATTAATTTGTTTGTTTTTATAGTGTGCAATTAAGTTGATGATTAATGTACATTGTTATAGAATTGCTGATTTAGTGATGCAGAAAACAAACTGCCTTGTGAAAAATAAAAAGCCTATTTTTGTATCCATAGAAAGGTTCTACACTCGGTGTGCTTTGGACTGTGTAATCATTCCACCTTGATAGAGTGTCTTTACACTTATTGATAATCTTATACTTGTTATGGTAAAGCCAGTCTAGAAATTTAATTTCACTTTTCTTGTCTGCATTGTTTAGATCAGAATATTTTGCCTTCAAAGACTTTTATTTCATCTTTTACAAAATTTTGGCAATTGCTTCTTATTGTAAGATAATGGATATATTCAAGTCATAAGTATTATCTTAACTATCATAGACATGCCAGTTTTTTCTTGTTGACTGTTGACATACTTAAGGTTTCTCTTTATGAAAAATATTAGCATTAGGGGATTTACATATGGAGAGAATGATTATTTCTCGTCTGCACTGAATTGGCATTGTTTCCATTATTTTGCTTTTGTGAGTTCTAGATATTGTGAGGTTTATACCAAAATGCTAGACATAATCTACTTAAGTTTTCCATGGAATCAAGAATGGAAATGCTTATTGTCCCCTGCACACTCACTAATTTAGCATATCTGTAAGGATGCTGAATCCTGTTATCAGAGCTTTTCTGAATAATGATTTGGATGTCATCCTCAATTAGCTGGTCACTTGTAATCATAATGCATCAGCATTTTTGTAGTTGTTACACTCGACATGGATTCCTCAGCTGTAGTTTGGTCACTCATATTGTGAAATGATCCTCAGTTAACAAGAGACATACATTTCCTAGAATACAAGCAGTTGCATCCTAGAGTATAGTTTGGTCTTATTGGCACACCTTTAGTCATTTAATAATAGATATTTGTTAAGGAGAACTTAACAAGAATGGATATCATTTGGACTCCATTTGTTTTCTTTGGAAGCTAAAGGTAAGCCATTGACCATTGTTATGAATTTGATACACTTTGTCCTATATATAGATAAAACTTTCCTTGCTTTGCCTATATATTGTTCATATAGTACTCTTATTAGAAACAAGGCAAATATATATTTATGTTCAAATTTTAAGAAAAAATAAACTCTTTGCTCTAATATTAAGAAAGTAAAAACTGATGATTATCTTGAAAGACTGTGCTCAAGCTCTAATGTCTCCATATATATGCATTGTGGCATATGTTTTCTGATGAGATTAGTATGTTCTCAAATTCACATTAATTGAGTAGATGTAGAGCTTGACCTAAAGTCAAAATTAAGATTAAGATAAGCTGTGTTTTGGTTTATATTAAGGATGTGTTCAAAGAGAGGGTTAATTGCAATGGCTTTAATGTTGCTTGATCTCACATGATATATTTTTAAGTCAAATTACCTGGAAAAAATAAGAGATCACCATTGTCCCCTTTGCCAGTCACAATCACTTTTTACTGAAAGTGTGCCAGCAAGGCACAGACAAGGTTTTCAGTGATTGATGGAAGTGGCAGTGGAGTGATACATTTTCTTTGCAGGGGATTTGACTCTGGCTAT
>NC_134811.1:47519950-47527450 GCF_046742065.1 Oratosquilla oratoria | reverse complement strand
CCACTTCTAATTTTTGCTTTCTCTCCTTTGCGACTTTGTGACTGTCCATGTTTCACATCCATATAGTATTGTTGATCTTATAATAACATTGTATGTGCATAATTTGGTTCTACGAGATATACCATGGCTGTTCAGTACTGATCATAAAGCAAATGCACATCTGTTGCCAATACTAGTTCTCTCCATTAATTCTTTCTCCATTATGTTTTTGATTGTCAGTGTTGATCCAAGATATTTGAAATATATATATGTGTATATATATACATATGTATATATACATATATACATATATATATATATATATATACATATATATATATACATATATATATATATATATTTCTAAATAGAAATGTAGTAGCACATTTGTAGATAACACACAGGAACCCACAGTCGGAGAAAGAATAAACTTCGAATAAAGAATAATCCTATATTTCGGCTATCAACTGTAGCCCTCTTCAGAGGGCTACAGTTGATAGCCGAAATATAGGATTATTCTTTATTCGAAGTTTATTCTTTCTCCGACTGTGGGTTCCTGTGTGTTATATATATATATATATATATATATATATATATATATATATATATATATATATATGTATATATGTATATATGTATATACATACATATACCAAGGCTTTTTCCCCCTTACAAGGGAGATAGCCAAAAAGAAAAAGGCATAAAATCATTCCCACCCATTCCATCCCTGAATACACTCCACAGCCCTCCATCCTCCCTCTTATCTTAGCACCTCCTGGATGACAGGTCATCCTTGCACCTTGTCCACTGCCCTGGGTCAGAAGCAGTGTCGCAAGACACGGCACATCCACAGCAAGGCCGCTTCATTAAATTGGTGACCCCCCCTCTTCGTCCCCCCATGCTAGGAGAAGACGGGAAGAAATCCCTTTGGGTTGCGTCAAATTTTGCTCACACATACTACATCACCCCCCATCCCCCTGCCCATTCCACCTCATGCATCACAACATCATCCATATACAACCATTCTCCATTCACCCGTCTTCTGTCCTCTCCCGTCCTTCCTCAACAGACATTCCCCTCTTCCCCAAAGCCCCCTTCACCCCATCCATCCACCTCATCCTAAGACATCCCCTCATGTTCACTCCCTCCACATCTGCCTTCCATACCTCTTTTACTAGTCTTTCTTCACTCATTCTTTCCATGTGTCCAAACCATTCTAATACTCTTTCATCAACCCTATCTCCCAACTCCCTTTCCACCCCTGTTCTCCTCCTCACCTCCTCATTTCTCACTCTATCTAGCCTAGTAACCCTCATCATATAATATATATATATATATATATATATATATATATATATATATATATATATATATATATATATATATATATATACACACACACAGGAATACCTCACTATACAACTGAGTTGTGTTCCCAGCTCACTGGTTGCAATGCGAAAATTTGTATATCGAGGTGAGTTTACATGTAAATAGGGGTATTGTGTTCATGAACCCTGTCAACCCTCTCCTCAATTTTTGCCTGGGGCTTTCACATACACTTGGTCATATAGTGAGGTATTCCTGTATATATAATACATATATATATACATATATATATATATATACATATATATATACATATATATATACATATATATAATGTATATATGTATATATATATATCTATATATATATATATATATATATATACAGTCAAACCTCGGTTATCGAACGCTTCTGTTCTCGACCAAATCGGTTTTCGACCAAAAAGTTCGAGAATTTTACGTCTCAGAACTCGACCAAATTTCGGCTCTCGAACAAACCGAAAGAAGCCGAGCGTACCCGAACGCGGCTCACTCGCGAGCCGAGAGAACTCGAACGCTAAGGACGCTTCCTCCGTAGCGCATTTGCGATCAAAGTTCATTCCGAGCAGACGTGTTCGTTCTTATTTACGTAAATCTGACTTTTTTTCATCTTTGCATCGTGTATTAGCCCCTAATCATGGGTCCAAAGAAAGCAAGTTCAAGTGGTGAAGAAAAGAGGAAAGTAGTGCGCAAAACTATTGAATTTAAAAAAGAATTAATAGCGAAATATGAATCTGGCGTTCGTGTGTCTGCGTTGGCTAAGGAGTTTGGGATGGCGAAATCGACGATAAGCACCATCCTAAAAAATGAAGACCAGGTTAAAGCAAGTGATGTGGCTAAAGGATCAAGTGTTTTTAGCAAACAAAGGCCACAGGTATTGGAGGAAGTGGAGAAACTTGGAACGGATTAAAATTATTTACATTGATTATAATGGGAAAAATTGTTTCGGTTTTCGAACAAATCGCTTTTCGAACAGCCTTCTCGAACGGATTATGTTCGAAAACCGAGGTTTGACTGTATATATATATATATATATATATATATATATATATATATATATATATATATATATATATATATATATATATATATATATATGTAGGGACCCACCATCTGGGAGGAGCCAAAATAAGGAGGGAGGGGGTGAATGGGAATATATATATATATATATATATATATATATATATATATATATATATATACATACACAGATACATACATACATATACCAAGGCTTTTTCCCCCTTACAAGGGAGGTAGCCAAAAAGAAAAGGGTATAAAATCATTCCCACCCATTCCATCCCTAAATACTCTCCACTCCCCTCCACCCTCCCTCTTAGCACCTCCTGGATGATGGGTCATCCCAGGACCCTGTCCACTGCCCTGGGTCAGAGGCAGTGTTGCAAGGCACAGCACATCCACAGCAAGGCCGCTTCATTAAATCAGCGACCCTCGCCCTCTCCGTCCCCCAATGCAGAAAAGGAGAAGACAGAGACAAGTCCCTTTGGGCTGCATCAAATTTTGCTCACACATACTACCTCACCCTCCATCCCCCCACCCATTCCACCTTATACATCACAACATCATCCATATACAACCATTCTCCATTCACCCCTGTCTTCTGTCCTCTCCCGTCCTTCCTCAACAGACATTCCCCTCTTCCCCAAAGCCCCCTTCACCCCATCCATCCATCTCATCCTAGGATGTCCCCTCATGTTCACTCCCTCCACATCTGCTTTCCATACCTCTTTTACTAGTCTTTCCTCATTCATTCTTTCCATGTGTCCAAACCATTCTAATACTCTTTCATCAACCCTATCTCCCAACTCCCTTTCCACCCCTGTTCTCCTCCTCACCTCCTCATTTCTCACTCTATCCAGCCTAGTAACCCCTATCATACACCTCATCTCAAACACATTCAAACTCCTTCTCGCTTCCTCTCTTATGTTCCATGTTTCTGTCCCATACAGTGCTGTTGGCACATTCACTCCTTCATACAGTCTCCTCTTAGCATCCATTCCCAAATGTCTATTCCTCATTACACTTTTTAATCCACCAAGGCATTTACTCATTTCTCTCAATCTACATTCTACCTCCACCTTTTCCTGCCACATTTGCACCCAAGTATCTAAAACTATCCACTTCCTCCAGCCGCTTTCCCTTAATGCTCACTTCCAGTCTGCTGCCACTTTCACCCCTTGTACATCTCATCACCTTACTTTTACCCACATTTATCTTCAGCTTTCTTCTTTCACACACTCTCCCAAACTCTGTCACCAACTTCCTCAATCCCTCCTCCGATCATGCCACAAGCTCACCTCCCACTTTTCTCCATTTTCTTTAACCATCTCCAATCCCTGACCCATCACCCTTGCATTTACCTCTTGCACCACCCCATCCATGTACAAGTTGAACAGCCAGGGCGACAACGCATCCTTGATGAAGTCCCACCTTTACCTCAAACCACTCACTCTCTCCATTTCTAATCCTGACACATGCTCTACTACTCTCGTAAAAACTCTTGACAGCTCCTTGAAGCTTTCCTCCTATCCCATATATCTGCATAACCTCCCACAGTGCCATCCAGTCTACCCTGTCATAAGCCTTTTCTAGATCCATAAATGCCAAAAATACATCCTTCCCCTTTCCTATAGCTTTCTCACATATGTCTTACCACAAAAATCTTATCTACACAACCTCTACCCGTCCTAAATTCACACTGCTCCTCACCAATTACTCCCTCTGTTCCTCTCCTAATCCTCTCAATCAAGATCCTACCATAGGCCTTCCCAACTACACTTAACAAGCTAATCCCTCTGAAACTACTACATTCACACTTGTCCCCTTTTCCCTTGTAAAGTGGAACTATACAGGCACTCCTCCAGTCCTCCGGCACTCTACCCTTTCTCTAGCAAACATTAAATAACCTCACCAGCCAGTCCACCATCACTGTACCTCCTTTTTTTAGACATTCTGCATGGCATCCATCCAGACCAGGTGCCTTACCTGCTTTTATCATCTTATCCTTACTCATCACGGTCATTTTCTTAGCACTTCCCACTGCAACTACCTTTCCCTCCCTATCCTCCTTCACATTTAACAACTCCCTAAAATATTGTGCCCATCTTCCCCTTACTGCCTTCTCTTCCATTATCATCTCTCCATCTGCACCTTTTACCTTTTTTTCTCTACTTGATTTGCCTCCTCTTCCTCTCTTAATTTCTTTCCAAAACATCTTTTTATTACTTTCAAAATATTCTGTCATACCCTTACCCCATTTTACCTCTGCTCTTCTCTTTGCCTCCTTTACCTTTTGCTTTACTTCTCTTTTCTTTTCTTTGTATCTCTCATATGACTCCCTCATCCTATTTTGTAACCAATCTGTGAAAGCTCGCTTCTTCTGTTCCACAACTTTCTTTGTTTCCTCATCCCACCACTCACTACCCTTTCATGTACCGACATTTATCTTTAACTTCCTTCTTTTGCACATCCTCCCAAACTCTGTCACTAACTTCCTTAATCCCTCCTCTGATCCTGCCATAAGCAAAGTATCGTCAGCAAACAACAGCTGGCTTATCTCCCACTTTTCTCCATTTTCTTTAACCATCTCCAGTCCCTGGCCCATTACCCTTGCATTTACTTCTCACACCACCCCATCCATATATAAACTGAACAGTCAAGGTGACATAACACATCCCTAGTGAAGTCCCACCTTTACCTCAGACCACTCACTCTCTCCATTTTTTATTCTAATACAGGCTCTCCAACTCTCATAAAAACTCTTGACTGCTCTTAAAATCTTTCCTCCTATCCCATATATCTGCAATACCTCACACAGTGTCTTCCTGTCTATCCTGTCATAAGCCTTTTCCAAATCCATAAAGGCCCAAAAACATCCTTACCCTTTCCTAAAGCTTCTCACATATCTGTCAAACCACAAAAACCTGATGCATGCAACCCCTACCTTTCCTAAACCTACACTGTTCCTCTCCTAATCCTCTTAATCAAAACCCTCCCATAAGCCTTCCCAACTACACTTAACAAACTAATCACTCTGAAACATTTACATTCACACTTGTCCCCCATTCCCTTGTAAAGTAGAACTATATAGGCAGTCCTCTGACACTCTACCCTCTTTTAGACAAACATTAAACAACCTCACCAGCCAGTCACCATCACTGGATCTCCCTTTTTCAGACATTCTGTATGACACCCATCTAACCCAGGTCCCATACCTGCTGTCATCATTTTAACAACTGCCTTCACCTCGTCTTTCCTTATTTCTCTATTTTCCTCACTCATCACTCATTTTCTTAGTGCTTCCCACTGCAGCTACCTTTCCCTCCTTATCCTCCTTCACATTAACAACTCCCTAAAATACTCTGCCCATTTTCCTCTTACTGCTGTTTCTTCCATTATCATCTGTTCATGTTCACCTTTTACCTTTTCTTTTCTACTTGATTTGCTTCCTCTTCCTCTCTTGATTTCTTTCCAAAACATCTTTTTATTACTTTCAAAGTTTTCTGTCATACTCTAACCCCATTTCACATATGCTCTCCTCTTTGCCTCCTTCATCTTATGCTTTACTTATCTTTCCTTTTTCTTTTTTTTAGTACCTCTCATATGATTCTCTTGCCCTATTTAGTAAGCAATATGTGAATACTTGCTTTTTCTCTTCTACAACTTTCTTTGCTTCCTCATTCCACTACTCACTACCCTTCCTTCTATTTCCTCCCTCCTTGCTCAACACACCATCTTTGCACATCTTGTGATTCCCTCCTTGAACCATCCCTACTCCTCCACTCCTATTTCTACTCTATCCTTGACTTCCTCTCTCTTCTCTCTCAGCTTCTTCTTGTACTCCTCCTTTATTTTCTCATTTAAGCAGTTTACTTTAACCACCTCCCTACCTTCTGTCCTTTTCCTCTTTCTCCATCTGTGTTCCACTCTCAGCTTACCTTCTACCAAAAATAACCTAATATTCCCCCACTCTTTCCCCTTAGAACATGTACATCCTTAACTCTTCCTACTATTCCCCTGGTTACCACTATTTAGTCCATTAATGCCCTATCTACCACCCTTCCACCCACCACCTTCCCCCATGTGAACTTATGCTTGACTTTCTTTCTAAACACTGTATTTACTATGATCAACTCTCTGGACACATCTCCCTCCACCATCATCTCCCTCCACCATCAGCTTTCCAACCACTCCAACAGTTGGTTCATTTCCTACCTTACCATTTAGGTCTCCCAATACCACTACATTGACATTTCTCTACCCAAAAAGCCTCCCTTTCCTTTACATTCTTCTCACTACCAGGCATATGCACTTACAAAAACCCACATTTCCCTTTCCAGTTTCACCTTCATCCACATTAACCTTGAAGAAACCTCCTTCCACTCCACCAGATGTTTACCTATCTTTTCACTTACTGGTATAGCCACCCCTTCTCTCCTTCATCCTCTCTTCATTTCTGAGACCCAACTACACTCCCAAACTCAAACTTGCCCCTCCCTTTGAACTTAGTTTCACTCAGTGCCAACACATCCATCTTTCTTCTCACAAACATACTGCCTATCTCTTACCTTTTACTGTCATCTGTAACACACCCATGCACATTAAAAGACTCAAACCTTAGGGTTCTGGTTGGAAAACTCTCAGACCTTCTTATGCCTTTGCTTTTTTTTTTTTTTTTAGGAATGTCCCCTGTGGGGATACAGGGATAAGGATGCCTAGTCCTATCCCTGTCCTGTTTTTGTTGCCTCATATGACTTGGAATCATGAGTAAAAAAGTATTTTAACAGTAAAATTGAATGGCCAGGTTCTTCCTTTGAACAAAAAGTTTGTTATGCACACATCCATCTACCCACACTTCAAGGACCTAAGAATGAAAAATAAGCAAGAAAATAAAACAAATTATACAAAAGAAAGCATTAAGAATAATAACTAGATTCACTTATACCACACCAAGAAGATAATACACTCAAACTAAAATCCTCCCATAGAGCATCACATGAAAATGATAGGTACACAGTTCTATGCAAGAACCTTTAGTGCTACCAATTGATTCCACCAGATAACACAAGCAGAATTCATTGCAAGTAACAAGAGAACTGCACTATATATCCTTTAAGGGTAAATAAAACCCCCATAG
>NC_134811.1:47494950-47502450 GCF_046742065.1 Oratosquilla oratoria | reverse complement strand
TAATCTCACAACCTCCAGAAGTATCATGCTTGAAACGATATGTCATCTTAAAAAGGAAGTGAAGCTGATAGCTTAAAATTAGTTTTGTCATGTTTATTACCAGCAGCTCAGTGGCTTTGATCAGCTCCACATAGGCAGCTGTCACCATGATCAGCCCCTCATATGCAGCTGTCACCCTGATAAGACCATCAACTCAACTCTGCTGTCTCACTGTATGCTCCGCTTAAGGCTTTCAATTGTACATTTTGTTGGGGCAGTCTCTATTATTTTTGTATTTGTAATGCAGTGTTTTTCTCCCCTCTTTCTTTGACAAGTGTAATTATTGTCTTTTTATGTGAGTGAGCAGGCACTTGTTGTGCAGTCAGGCCCATCGCAAAAAAAGAAGGAGCATTTTGTTGGTTGCCTCCATCCCCAATCCCCCCCTTCTTCCCTTTTGACAATTTTTGTATAATATTTTATATAGTTTGATGTCTGTAGACTGAGAATGATTTTCGACTTAGACTTTTTTGATTGTGTGTGATAAAAGGTATGAACAATGCTAGACTCGGAGGATGTGGACTGAATGACTAAGGCTGAATGCTCCTCAGGTGCTGTCAGACCGAACAGATGAGTGACAGTACTTCTGATGTGGCCAGTCTCTGCTTTCTTACAGTCCTAACATTATGTGTCACCTAGGTCTTATGCATTATCATCCTTAAACTCAGGGTTACGGCCCAGGAATAGTGGCAGTGGTGCAAGATGGGTAGTTCTTTATTATTACATTTGGTTGGGTTGCATCCACTACTACATGCTTGTGATGTAGATAGAGGTCTCAACAATTTTTTTTATAGCAATTGATTTTTAGATACATTTTATTGTTTTAGGTTAGCTGGGGTGGTATATAGCTTGTAGCATTTTGATACCATTGTGACAAAAAAAAGCTTAATTGGAATTCAAGAGCTTCAGCCTCTGGTGTAGAGTAGTTCAAAGTTCCAACCCTTACAGCTTCTCCGTCATTCTCTTCCATCAGTCTATACAGTACTTTGCAAGTTAGCATAGTTGCAAGATTATTGTATTAGGTATTCCTGCTAGAGTTGATTATTGAAGTTAATATAGAAAAAGTTTTTTTTTCCTTGACACTAGTGGGTGTATGGAAGAAACGAAGAACAGTGTCCCCTCCCCTTACCCTCCTCTCACTTACTAATGGAGAAACACTTCTACTCTTGTTACGCTGCACTTTGGGCCTCTACTGTAGGGGTATTTCGGAAAAGATCATTAAAAGGTAAAATTTCACCAGGGAGAAATTACAAGTCCAGGGGCATTGGGTCATCACATAATTACTTTATTACTTGTTTGCTTTTGTGCCTCTTTTTTTCATTTGGTTTAATCTGCCGCAACCAGCTGCACTGTAGATTATGGATATTTTCATACATTTGAATTGGTGAAATTTTTGTGATTGTCTTAACAAAATTTAATGTTTACTTTTTTATCAGGAAATCTCCATGATTGACAGTTTGCTGTGTTCCTGTACAATTTGCCCTCTGAACCACATTACTGAACTATGAACAAAGAGTGGAATGCCCCAACTCATATAAAAAAGAGTCGTAGTCACACAAAATTTATTTGTGTGTGTGTGCCTGTGTACATGTTTGTGTGTGAGTGCTTGTATTCATGTATAGAAAAAAGATATATACATAACTTTTCAGCATCTAGCTGTTTTCCTGGTATATTGTATATATATGTAAATGCAGTATATATATATATATATATATATATATATATATATATATATATATATATATATATATATATATATGCATATAGTATATATATATATATATATATATATATATATATATATATATGTATGTTGTATATATGTATATATATATATATATGTATTATATATATAAACGTATATATGTACATATATGTATGTATGTATATATATATATATATATATATGTATATATATATATATATGTATATATATATGTATATATATGTATATATATATATGTATATATATATATGTATATATATATGTATATATATATATATATATATATATATATGCATGAACATATGTGTTGATACATATATGCATATATAATTGTGTTTACTCATACATATGTGTCATATATGTATATTGAACAAGGTTGGGTTTCTGTCTTGTGAGATGGTTTAGGGGCCTCATCCTTGGCTGAACTTCTTACTGGGAAGGAGGCATTAGAAGAGGAATTATAGGTCATTGTTGTTATGTTTGTTTCCAAGGCTTCCTAGAAGCTGATATTTTGTTTAGGGAATGCAAAGTGTTAGATAATTTCCTTTGTTGGGTTGTGAAAAGTTACCTCGTCTTTTGATATGCCACAGGAAATGAGGAGCCAGGAGCCTGTCTTTGCATGGGGTTAGGTGACCCTTACTTCTTAGGGAGATTTGTATGTGTGTGTGTGTATGTGTGTGTGTGTTTTTGTGTGTATTTACCTAGTTGTATTATATAGGAATTGGAGCTATGCTTGTAGTGACCCATCTTGGTATCTCTCAGCATCTAGTTTGTTCTTAAATTCTTGTATGTTTTTTGCACACACACACACACGTGTGTGTGTGTGTGTGTGTGTGTGTGTGTGTGAGAGAGTGTGTGGGTGTCTGGGTGTGTTTATATATGGCAAAGATGGGAAATGCTCAGATACATATAGGAGAACATGGAGGGATGTGAAGGATTTGATGTGATGCATGTGAGAAAGATGAAGTAGTTATAAAAAGAACATGAGAAGCCATGAAAATTTTGCTAAAGAAAAATTATAGCAGAGTATGATAAACTAGAACCAGTCTAGCTGCATTGGAATTAAATTTGACACTTGGGGAGATGGACTAGAGGGAGATTGAAACAGTGGAGATAGATTCTTTAGGTGGATAAAGAAGGGAAGGAGACCAAGAATAAAATGGCTGGAAAGTGTTGGAGATTCCTTAAAGAGAAAAGAATAAATAGTCTGTAGAATTGTTGGTGTTGAACAGGGAAATTTTTAAGTAGCAATCTAAAAGACGACAAAGAGGTTGGTGAGGAGAGGAACAGGGGGATTCAGTCCAATAGATGTCTTGGGATAATTTATTATAATGCCTTCCACTTACTTGTTTCTAATACTTAAATGAAAGAGTTGAGCTGTGTTTAATTTTGTAAGTTTATGGCTAAACTTAATGTAATTTATATAAGATGTATTGAGTGATGGATTTAAACTAAATAAGGTCTAGAAATGATGTTATATTCATTTTGAGGGTATTTGATATAATCCAGAAGAAGGAGCCCAGTATTAACCTCCCTTATGATTTGACTTGTAAGGCAAGGAGATTGACCACAGGGTGGGACAGTGATTCCTTGGTGGAATTAGTTTCCACTATTTCCTGGATATATAAGGATAACAGTCACAGCTTCTATTGGTGAAAGGAAGCTGAATCCAATCTTCTTGCAGCATCAACACTATATTTGTCAGTCATACAACAAAATTACTTTGATGGCATCACTGCACCACTGCTACCATTAATATGTGTGTTTATGTGTGCATGTGTGTGTGTGTGTATATGTATGTGTGTGTGTGCGTGTGTATTTACCTAGTGTGTGTGTGTGCGTGTGTATTTACCTAGTGTGTGTGTGTGTGTGTGTGTGTATTTACCTAGTTGTGTGTGTGTGTGTGTTTATGTATGCATGTGTGTGTGTACATGTTTGTATATATGTATTTATATGTATATATATATATATATATATATATATATATATATATATATATATATATATATATATATATATATATATACATATATATATATACAGGAGTCCCTCAAATAACGCGGGGGTTAGGTTCCTGAAATTACCGCGTATGATCAAATCCGCGTATGCTGACTTTCCATATTAAATACCGAGAACCGTATGTATGTGTATGTGTACGTGTGTGTGTGTGTGTGTGTGTGCGTGTGTGCATATGTGTGTATTTACCTAGTTGTAAATGCACACACACACACGTGTGTGTGTGTGTGTGTGTGTGTGTGTGTGTGCACACGTGTATGTGGTATGTATGTGGCGTTTGTGGCGTATGTTGTTTGTGCATATATACATGTGTGTATGTGGCGTATATGCATATGTGTATGTGGCGTATATACATATGTGTGTGTGTGTGGCATATACACGTGTGTGTGTGTATGTGGCATATACACGTGTGTGTGTGTATGTGGCATATGTATATGTGTGTGTATGTGGCTTATGTATGTGTGTGTGTGGCGTGTGTTTGTGTGTGCGTGTATGTGTCTGTGTTCACATGTACAAGTAAGCATGTACGTGGGTGTGTCTGTGTTCGTATTTGTGTGTACATGCATTTGCATTCACAACATGCACTGGTTGTCTAACACGTGTCTACGTGTGCGTGTCTACACGTGCGTAAGCGTGTATATGTCTGTTTTTGATCTCCCAAACCACCACCGCCAGTAACAACAAGAACCTCATAAGAGAAATTAAGACACGACAAGCGCAGTCATTATCAGACTTATTAGTTGTGTTCCAAACGAAAGAAACATTACACTTCAACAGGTTAGGGCGGTTAAATTTCACGATAGCACGGCGCATGTGGTGGAAGCGACAAGCTAAAGCTTGTTGGCTACCCCCCTACCACCCCCTACTCCCCCCTCTCCTCCCCTCCCTCCCCTCCCTCCCTCCTGCATCAGTACCCGGAAGTTGACACGTAACCGCAGGCAGCCACCCACGGCTATCCCCACGCCCCACACCCTTGTTTGAGCAGTTCCCAGTGTACATAATGACCGCGTTATATGAGGATTGACTGTATATGGTAAAATAGAAAGCAGTCACCACAAATGTTTGGGATGTTGCCGCGTGTGTGCATATGCGTGCCCGACTCGGCGCGAATTTTAAAACGGTTCTCTACATTTGAGATGGTTTTGAAATAAAATCCGCGTACAATTGAATCCGTGTTATTCGAATCTGCGTTATTTGAGGGACTCCTGTATATGATATATAATATATATGTATATATATATGTGTGTGTGTGTGTGTGTGTGTACTTACCTGGTTGTATTTACCTTGTTGTATTTTACAGGAAGGGGAGTCTATGCTTGTGGTGTCCCATCTTCTTATCTCGTTTTATCTAGCCTGTTTTTAAATTCATGTATTGTTTTTGCACACACCACATTTTCATCTTAACTTGTTCCTAACGTCTATTATCCTGTGGGGAAAGCTGTTCTTTTTCAGGTCTCTTCTATAATTGTCTTTCTTGATTAAGAAAGACAATTATAGAAGAGACCTGAAAAAGAACAGCTTTCCCCACAGGATAATAGATGTTTGGAGCAAGTTAGATGAAAATGTGTGTGTATAAACATATGTATATGTATATATATATTTATGTATAAATATATACACATGCACACACACACACACACAAACACACACACACACACACACACACACAAACACACACACACACACACACACACACACACACACACACACACACACACACACACACACACACACACACACACTATATATATATATATATATATATGTATTTACAACTAGGTAAATACACACATATATATACATATATATATTCACATATATATATACATACATATATGTATATGTATATAGGTAAGGCAACTTTCAGATTCGATGAAGCATATTTCTAAATTTGGTGGATTTACTGTATGTCAGTGATATAAGACAATGATCAAACTACCAAACTGCTTGTGACATTTAATTCAGTGAGCACAAAACAATCAGTATGGTGATATACCAATGCAGTGAATGACTAGTACCTCAATCTTGATCTAATCTCAGCCTCTCTCTCACTCTGTTATGGCATCTGTCCCAATGAGTGTCCCATCTCTTTCAGCCAAAGGCACATCTCCAAGCCCCCAAACTACAAAGAAATTTATTATGAGCCAAATAATGGAATTATCCTCCTTGCCCATTATGGCAATGTGTATCACAAGATTACATAACTAATAAATTCCAGTATTCACCAGGAGTGATCAAGAAAACTCCTTTTCCTCACTCCTTTACATGCCCCTCACCCTTTTATTTTATCTTTTATCTCCCAATTTAAACCTATCTCCTCCCCTTACCCCCACATTTTCTCCACTCCCAATAATCATACATCAATAACCTGATTGTTCCATGCTTATAAAGATCCATTTTACATGCCAGATCCCATTTTCTTTATAGCATAGACACAGACCTTAGTTTAAGCTTTGGATTTTCACCATATTCCCTTGTTGCTGCCACATGGTAGCTGGAATTTGACTTGTTAAGTGTGAATATGTATTTACCTAGTTGTATTTTATGGGAAGGGGAGCCACACTCATAGTGTCCTGCCTTTGCATTTTGCAGTGTCAAGTTTGCTCTTAAATTCATAAATGTTTTTTGCACACACTATTTTTTGGTCCAGTTTGTTGCAAGTGTCCACCACTTTATATAGAAAACTGTTTTTCTTCATATCTCTTCTGTAACTATGTTTTTTGAGCTTCTTTCCATGTCCTCTTGTGTTTCTCTTGTCCCAGTTTAAAAAGTCCTCTCTATTGAGTATTTCCGTGCCCTTCATGATTCTATAGATGCTCAGTAAGTCGCATCTCTTCTTTGCTCCTGAGTTGGTAACTCCATGTGTGTGTATTTACCTAGTTGTATTTTATGGTAAAGGGAGCTATGCTCGTGGTGTCCCGTCTTCATATCTCATTTTATCTAAACTATTTTTAAATTCATATATTTTTTTTGCACACACCACTTTCTCATCTAACTTGTTCCAAATGTCTATTACTCTGTGAGGAAAGCTGTTCTTTTTCATATCTCTTTTATAGCTGTCTTTCTTGATTTTCTTTCCCAGTCCTCTTGTATTTCTATCATTCCATTTTATTAGATCCTCTGTATCAATAATTTCTATGCCTTTCATGATTCTGTAAATAGTTATCAAATCTCCTCTCTCTCTTCTTTGTCTTCTAGTGTCTGTAGCTCAAGTTGTGCTAGGTTCTCTTCATTTGATAGTTTTGAGAGTGTTGGTGGCAGATTGTAATTGCTCTTTGTATTCTTTCAGTTTTTGTTGTAACATTTCTTTGTACTTGGTGCCCACATCATGTGCTGCATATTTCCTATTCTTGGTCTTGTCAATGTGATTAGTATTTTCTTCACCATTTCTTCATCCTAGGTATGTAAATGCCACTTTGATTCGTTCTTTATTAAAATAATAAATTTCTCAAAAAATTCTTCATTTTATATGTTTCTCAGGTGACATATTATTCATAATAATGACTCCCAGGTCCTTCTCATTTTTCAACTTTTTTTATTCTTTCTTCTTCAAATTTATATGATCCTATTAATTATTTTTTTTGCTTTTTTTTCAAATTCCATTTTTTACTACACTTTTTAGTTTTGAACTCCATCTCCCACTTCCGAACTCCATTCCCATACTTTATTTAGAACCACTCTGTAGTGACTCACAATCTTTCTTCCGTGTTCACTTTTTTTTA